>NC_071603.1:922512-954623 GCF_024509145.1 Vidua macroura
CCACGCCCTGCTGGTGACACCCTGCCCATGCCACGCCCATTCCCTACCCATGCCACACCCTGTTGGTGATGTCACACCCTGGGGTTGATGCCACGCCCGTGCCACACCAATGCCACGCCCTGTGGTTGATGCCACGCCCGTGCCACGCCCGTGCCACGCCCTGTGGTTGATGCCACGCCCGTGCCACGCCCGTGCCACGCCCTGTCGTTGATGCCACGCCCGTGCCACGCCCGTGCACGCCCGTGTGCCCGGCAGAGCGTGGCGGGGGTGGTGGAGAGCCTGAAGATCATCACGGCCGGGCGCTCGCGCCGCATCGCCCACTACGCCTTCGGGCTGGCGCGCGCCGCCGCCCGCCGCAGCGTCACCGCCGTGCACAAGGCCAACATCATGTACGGCCACGGGGGTCCCGGGGGGCCTCGGGGGGTCCTGGGGGTCACTGGGGGGGGTCTGGGGGGTCCTGGTGGTCATTGGGGGGTCCTGGTGGTCATTGGGGGGTCCTGGTGGTCATTGAGGGGGGTCTGGGGGGTCCTGGTGGTCATTGAGGGGTCCTGGTGGTCATTGAGGGGGGTTTGGGGGGTCCTGGTGGTCACTGGGGGGCCTCGGGGGGGTCCTGGTGGTCATTGAGGGGGGTTTGGGGGGTCCTGGTGGTCACTGGGGGGGGGTTGGGGGGTCCTGGTGGTCATTGAGGGGTCCTGGTGGTCACTGGGGGGGGTCTGGGGGGTCCTGGTGGTGATTGAGGGGGGGTTTGGGGTACTCTTGGTGGTCCTTGAGGGGGTTTGAGGGGTCTTTGGGGTGTTCTGAGGAGTCCTTGTAGTCATTGAGGGGGGCTTGGGGGGTCTTTGAGAGGGTTTTGGGGGGGTCCTTGTAGCCACTGGGGGGTTTTGAGGGGTCTTGGTGGTCCTTGAGGGGGTTTTGGGGGTCCTTGTAGAGGTTTTGGGGGTCTGGTGGTCCTTGGGTGGTTTTGGGGGGTCCCAGGGGGGTTTTGGGGTTCTGGGGGATCCTGGTTGTCATTGAGGGGGGTTTGGGGGGTCCTGGTGGTCCTTGAGGGGGTTTTTGGGGGTCTCAACTCCCCTGCCCCCCCAGGAAATTGGGGGACGGGCTGTTCCTGCAGTGCTGAGTGGATCCCAAATGTACCCTGGATTTTTTGGGGGGATCTCGGGTTTTTTGGGGGATCTCAGTTTTTTTTTGGGGGGGTATCCCGTATTTTTTGGGGGTCTCATCCCCTCTGCCCCCCCAGGAAATTGGGGGACGGGCTGTTCCTGCAGTGCTGCCAGGAAGTGGCGGCCGAGTACCCCGAGATCACCTTCCGCAGCATGATCGTGGACAACACCACCATGCAGGTGTGACGCCCCCCAAAAAAAAACCCCAAAACCCCCCCCAAAAAAAACCCCAGACCCCCTCCCAGCGCTCCCAGTGCTCCCAGTAACGCCGCCCGGCCCGGCCCGGCCCCAGCTGGTGTCCCGGCCCCAGCAGTTTGACGTGATGGTGATGCCGAACCTCTACGGGAACATCGTCAACAACGTCTGCGCCGGGCTCGTGGGGGGGCCGGGGCTCGTGCCCGGAGCCAACTACGGCCACGACTACGCCGTGTTCGAGACCGTGGGTCTGGGGGGGAAACGAGGGGAAATGGGGGGGTCCTGGGGGGTTTGGGGGGGTCTGGGACACGGGGATGGACACCACGGGGTCACTGGGAGCACTGGGTGGAACTGGGAGCACTGGGAGCACTGGTGACACCCAGTGCCAACTGCGGCCACGACTGCGCCGTGTTTGAGACCGTGGGTCTGGGGGGGGAAACGGGGGGGGTCCTGGGGGGGTCTGGGGGGTCCTGGGGGGTTTGGGGGGGTCCTGGGGGGAAATGGGGGGGTCTGGGACACGGGGATGGACACCACGGGGTCACTGGAGCACTGGGAGCACTGGTGGGGGCACCTGGAGCTCACTGCGGCCACGACTGCGCCGTGTTCGAGACCGTGGGTCTGAGGGGGAAACGGGGGATCTGGGGGCGAAACGGGGGGGTCTGGGGGGGTCCTGGGGGTCCGGGGGGGTCTGGGACACGGGGATGGACACCACGGGGTCACTGGGAGCACTGGGTGGAACTGGGAGCACTGGGAGCACTGGTGACACCCAGTGCCAACTGCGGCCACGACTGCGCCGTGTTCGAGACCGTGGGTCTGGGGGGGAAACGGGGGGTCCTGGGGGGGTCTGGGGGGTCCTGGGGGGTTTGGGGGGGTCCTGGGGGGGAAATGGGGGGGGTTGGGACATGGGGATGGACACCACGGGGTCACTGGGAGCACTGGTGGGGGCACCTGGAGCCAACTATGGCCACGACTACGCCGTGTTCGAGACCGTGGGTCTGGGGGCGAAACGGGGGGAAATGGGGGGGTCCTGGGGGGTTTGGGACACGGGGATGGACACCACGGGGTCACTGGGAGCACTGGGAGCACTGGTGACACCCAGTGCCAACTACGGCCACGACTGTGCCGTGTTCGAGACCGTGGGTCTGGGGGCGAAACGGGGGGGTCTGGGGGGGTCCTGGGGGGTTTGGGGGGGTCTGGACATGGGGATGGACACCACGGGGTCACTGGGAGGAACTGGAAGCACTGGGGGCACTGGGATGGTACTGGGGGGGCACTGGGAGCACTGGGGGGGCACTGGGAGCACTGGGAATGCCCTACGGGGAGCACTGGGACGTTACTGGGGGCACTGGGATGTTACTGGGGGCACTGGGAGCACTGAGAAGTTACTGGTGGGATACCGGGAGGCACTGGGATGTTCCAGGGAGCACTGGGACGTTATTGGTGGGATACTGGGAGCACTGGGATGTTACTGGTGGGATATTGGGAGCACTGGGACGTTATTAGTGGGATACTGGGGGGCACTGGGATGTTCCTGGGAGCACTGGGATGTTACTGGGAACACTGGGACATTACTGGTGGGATACCGGGGGGCACTGGGACATTACTGGAGCACTGGAACATTACTGGTGGGATACTGGGAGCACTGGGATGTTACCAGGGGGCACTGGGACGTTCCTGGCGGGATACTGGTGGCACTGGGAGGTTCCCGGTGGCACTGGGAGGTTCCTGGTGGGATACTGGTGGCACTGGGATGTTACTGGTGGCACTGGGAGGTTCCCGGTGGCACTGGGATGTTACTGGTGGCACTGGGAGGTTCCCGGTGGCACTGGGAGGTTACTGGTGGGATACTGGTGGCACTGGGAGGTTCCTGGTGGCACTGGGATGTTCCTGGTGGCACTGGGAGGTTCCTGGTGGCACTGGGATGTTACTGGTGGCACTGGGAGGTTCCTGGTGGGATACTGGTGGCACTGGGAGGTTCCTGGTGGCACTGGGAGGTTACTGGTGGGATACTGGTGGCACTGGGAGGTTCCTGGTGGCACTGGGAGGTTCCCGGTGGCACTGGGAGGTTCTTGGTGGGATACTGGTGGCACTGGGAGGTTCCTGGTGGCACTGGGAGGTTCCTGGTGGGATACTGGTGGCACTGGGAGGTTCCTGGTGGCACTGGGATGTTACCGGTGGGATACTGGTGGCACTGGATGTTCCTGGTGGCACTGGGATGTTCCTGGTGGCACTGGGATGTTACTGGTGGCACTGGGATGTTCCTGGTGGCACTGGGATGTTACTGGTGGCACTGGGATGTTCCTGGTGGCACTGGGAGGTTCCCGGTGGCACCGGCAGTGCCGGGGGTCTCTGAGGGCCGTGCCCCCCAGGCCACGCGGAACACGGGCAAGAGCATCGCCAACCGCAACATCGCCAACCCCACGGCGGCGCTGCTGGCGGCCTGCATGATGCTGGACCACCTGCGGTGGGCGGGGCTCACCTGCCGGGGGGCGGGCACACCTGGGGGGGCGGGGAACACCTGGGAGGGGGTGGAGCTCATCCACGAGGGAGTGGGGACACCTGAATGGGGTGGGGACACCTGGGTGGGGGTCCCCAAAAAGGAGTAGGGATTTAAAAGTGGGTGTGGTTTCCCCAGTGGGAGGGCTGAGGTGGGTGTGGCTGAGAAGGGGCGTGGCCTAGCTGGGTAGAATCCCGTGGGAGGGGCTGGGTGAGGGGGCGGAGCCTCATGCAGGTGTGGGGAGAAGGGCGGAGCCTCTGGGTGTTCACCTGGAGGGGGAGGGGCTTCAGCCCAGGGTTGGGTGTGGCTCGCTGATGTGGGCGTGGCCCGTGTTTGCCCCGCCCCCAGGCTGCACAGCCACGCCTCCACCATCCGCCAGGCCGTGCTGGCATCGCTGGACGACCCCGGGTAAGCCCCGCCCTCACCTGCCCTCACCTGCCCAAGGGGCGTGGCCCCAAACCTGTGGGCGTAGCCATGAGCCTGCCTGATGGGTGTGGCCCCACCCCTGTGGGTGTGGCCCGGAGCCCCGCCCTCACCTGCCCTAGGGGTGTGGCCCCAAACCTGTGGGTGTGGCCGTGAGCCTACCTGATGGGCGTGGCCCCAAATATGGGGGCGTGGCCACGAGCCTGACTGATGGTCGTGGTCCCGCCCCCTGTGGGCGTGGCGCTGACGCGGCCCCGCCCCCAGACGCACACGCCGGACATCGGGGGCCAGGGCACGACGTCGGGGCGCGGTGCAGAGCATCATCGGCCACCTGCCGCGGGGCTGAGCCGCCACGCCGACACCGCGGCTGCAACGGCCCCCGGGACCCCCCAGAGACCCCCAGGAGCACCCGCCTGACACCCCCGGGACCCCCAAACACCCCCGGGACCCCCAAACAACCCCGGGACCCCCAAACAACCCCGGGACCCCCCGAACACCCCCGGGACCCCCAAACAACCCCGGGACCCCCAAACAACCCCGGGACCCCCAGAACAGCTCCAGAACCCGAAAACATCTCCAGGACCCTCCCAGGAGAACACGACACCCCCAGGACCCCTCAGGAGATGCCCACGGGACCCCCTAAACACCCCCCGGGACCCCCAAACACCCCAGGACCCCACAAAACATTTCCAGGACCCCCAAAAAACACCCACGGAACCCAAAAACAGCTCTGGGACCCCCAAAAACACCCCCAGGACCCCCAAAACACCTCCAGGACCAGACACCTGACACCCCTGGGACCCCCAAGACACCCCCAGGACGGCCAAAACACCCACGGGACCCCCAAAAACACCTCCAGGACCATGCCCATGACACCCTTGGGACCCCCAAAACACCCCCGGGACCCCAAAGCCCCTCCACCACTTCCAGGACCACAGTGCACCCCAAGGGACCCCAAAACACCTCTGGGACCCCCCCCAGGACCACACACAAAACACTCACAGGACCCCAAATCAGCTCTGGGACCCCCCTAGAACCCCCCAGGACCCCAAAACACCTCTGGGACCCCCCCCCAGGAACACACAACAGACACCCATGGGACCCTGAAACACCTCCAGGACCCCACACACAACACCCACGGGACCCCAAACATCTGCAGGATCGCCCAGGACCCCAAAATTTATCCAGGATCACTCTAGGACCCCAAACCAGCTCTGGGACACCCCCAGAACCCCCCAGGACCACACAAAAGATGCCCACGGGACCCTGAAACACTTCCAAGACCACCCTGGACCCCAAAATTATCTCCAGGACCCCCCCAGCACCCCTCAGGACCACACAAAAGACCCCCAGCACTACAGGACACTCCAGGGTCCCACCAGGAGCACCCCAAACCCCCCACAGGACCCCAAAAAACACCCAGGACCACCGGGAGCCCCCCAAACCCCCCACAGGACCAGCAGGAGCACCCACAAAACCCCAATAAACACCCCAGGACCACCAGCAACCGACCAATTTCCTCCACAGGACCACCAAGAGCACCCCAAATTCCCCCACAGGACCCAAATAAGCACCCAAAAACCCACCACAGGACCCCAAAAAACACGTCAGGACCTCCCCTAAACCCCCCAGCCCCACCATAAACACCCCAGGACCACCAAGAGCTCCCCAAAGCCCTCACAGGACCCCAATAAATACCCCAGGACCCCCCAAATCCCCCACAGGACGCCCCCAACCCCCATAACACCCCGGTAAACACCCCAGACCCCCCCCATAAAACCCCAAATAAACACCCCAGGACCCCCCCAGCCCCCCCCATAAAACCCCAAATAAACGACCCCAGGGCCCCCAAATCCCCCGACAGGACCCCCCAGACCCCCCATAAAACTCCAATATACACCCCAGGATCCCCCCCAGACCCCCCATAAAACCCCAAATAAACACCCCAGGACCCCCCAAACCCCCCCAAACAAACACCCCAGGACCCCCCCCCAGCCCCCCCAAATAAACACCCCCTGACCAGCGGTACCCCGTGGTTTATTGAGGCGGGGGGCGTGGCGGGGGCGGGGCTAGGGGCGGAGCCAGGGGTGCTGCAGGCACTGCCGGGCCGTGGCGCGCCGGGCGGGCTCGAAGGCCAGCATGGGCCGCAGGAAGCGGGCGAAGGCGGCCGCCGGCCCCCGCGGCCACTCGTACTTCTCCTGCAGCACCGCCCGCAGCCCCCACGGCCGCAGGTGCCGGATGTGCCGCAGCTCACCTGGGGAGGGGCGGGGTCAGCGCGGGACACGCCCATCCCTGTGTTACGCACCGAGCAGGGGGAGGGGCAGGGAGGATCCTGAGCTGGCCCCGCCCCTTATGAGGGGTGTGGTCAGGACACGCCCCACACCCGTGGCCCCACCCCTTGAGGGGTGTGGTCGGGACACGCCCCACTCCCAATACGGTCACATCCCCATGAGGGGTGTGGTCACGACACGCCCCAAACCTGTGGCCCCGCCCTTTATGAGGGGTGTGGTCAGGACACGCCCCAATCCTGCTGTGGCCCCACCCCTTATAAAGGAATAGCAGGACACACCCCTTCCCTAGTGGGCGGGGCTATAGGAGGACAAACCCCACCCCCTCCCCCACCTCACAACCCTGCTGGGCCCAAGTCCCGCCCCTTTTGCCATGACCACGCCCCCATGGGCATGACACCACTCCCACCCCCTCATTTGCATAACCCCACCTTGCACCACCCCCACCACACCTTTAGGGCCCCACCCAGCCCTTAACCCCGCCCCCTGTAACCCCGCCCGGCCACACCCATGCCTGGCCACGCCCAGCGGCCCCGCCCTCACCTCTCCGGTTGAAGAACTCGCGGGAGTAGCGCCCCCCGAGGGCCACGTGCCGCGGGATCTCCCCCAGCAGCTCGATCACGTGGGCAATGTGGTCTGCGGGGGCGGGGCACGTCGGACACACCCATTCTAGCCACGCCCGCTCCCTTCAGCCACGCCCACCCCGCTCCTCCCATCCCTTCTCTCCCCACCCCCACATGGGGTTGACTTGGCCACGCCCCCTTCATCAACCCCCACGCCATTGGCTGCCACCCCACAGCAAGCTCCACCCACTTATTAGCCACGCCCCACACCCTTGCCACGCCCCTTGTTTGAAGCCCCATCCTCAATGGCCACGCCCTTGTGTCAGGCCACACCCCTTGGCTCCCTATTGGCTACCAGAGACCACGCCTCCTTTAACATCCTTGCTGGGGGAGGCCCCGCCCACAGGTGCCACACCCTTACCATCTCATGGCCACACCCAGCCCTGAGACCACACCCAGCCCTGAGGCCACACCCATCCGAGGCCACACCCACCCAAGGGCCACACCCACAGCATAGGTCACACCCATTGTCGAGGCCACCACACCCATCTCATGACCACACCCATCCCTGAGGCCACACCCATCCCTGAGACCACACCCATCCCAGTGACCACACCCATGCCCATGGCCCCGCCCCCGGGGCCCCGCCCACCCTCGTCGCGGCTGTACTCCTCCCCCGAGTGCGGCTCGAACAGGTAATCGCCCGTGGCCAGCTCGAACGCCTGCGGGGGCACAGGGGGGTCCTGGGGGGCCATGGGACCCCTCCCCACGCCCCCAGGGTCCATCAGAGCCCCCTCCCCACCCCGGGGTCCATCAGAGCCCCCTCCCCACCCTGGGGTCCCAGGCAGCCCCCTCCCCACCCAGGGGTCCATCAGAGCCCCCTCCCCACCCAGGGGTCCCGGGCAGCCCCCTCCCCAGCCCCTCACCATGCAGGCCGTGCTCCAGATGTCGGCGGGGGGGCCGTACCCCGCCCCCAGCAGCACCTCCAGCGCCCGGTACTGCCGGGTCTGGATGTCCTCGGTGAAGTGTTTGTGCTGGGGGGGCACGGGGGGGTCACCCCCAGACCCAAAAACACCCCCAGAACCCCCCCAAACCCGCACAACCCCCCCAGACCCACAGGAACACCCCCAGACCCCCAAAACCTCACCCACAGTGCCCCCAGTCCCTCCCAGTGACCCCCCCTGTTCCTCCCAGTCCCTCCCAGTAACCCCAATCCCTCCCAGTCTCTCCCAGTGACCCCCCCAGTTCCTCCCAGTGACCCCCCCCCAGTTTCTCCCAGTCTCTCACAGTGCCCCCCCAGTCCCTCCCAGTCTTTCCCAGTTCCTCCCAGTGACCCCCCCAGTCCCTCCCAGTCTCTCCCAGTTCCCCCCCAGTTCCTCCCAGTTCCCCAGTCTCTCCCAGTCCCTCCCAGTCCCTCCCAGTCCCGCCCAGTCCCTCCCAGTTCCTCCCAGTTCCCTCCCAGTCCCCCCCAGTCCCTCCCAGTTCCCCCCCAGTTCCCCCAGTCCCTCCCAGTTCCCCCCCAGTTCCTCCCAGTCCCCCCCAGTCCCTCCCAGTTCCCCCAGTCCCTCCCAGTTCCCCCAGTCCCTCTCACCACCCAGCAGCCGTTGCCCAGGTCGGCGATCTTGATGCGCAGCCGGGGGGCAGCGCGGGGGTCCAGGGGGTTCTCCTGCCCCCCCGGCAGCCCCCCCTCACCTGGAGGGGACATTGGGGGGCTTGGGGGCACACCTGGGCACCCCCAGTGCCCCCCCAGTGCCCCCACCCCCCCAGTGGAGCCCCCATTTCCACCTCTACCCCAAATTGCCCCCCCAAACACCCCCCAAACTGCCCCTCCAGACCCCCCCAACCCCAAATTCCCCAAAAATTGCCCCCTAGACCCCCCCAACCCCAAATTCCCCCCAAATTACCCCCTTAGACTCCCCCCACCCCAAATCCACTCCAGATTCCCCCTCTAGACCCCCCCAACCCCAAATTTCCCCCAAACCCCCCCAACCCCCTCCCCGGTGCCCCCCCCTCACTGACCCAGGGGGTTGGGGAGCCCCTCGGAGCCCCCCGAAATGAGGGAGCTGGAGGTGGGGGTGAACAGCGAGTCCGAGGCCGAGCTGGGGCTGGGGGGGCGCCGGGGGGGTCCCGGGCCCCCCCTGGAGGCGCAGGAGCCCCCCGAAAATCCATCGCTGGAGCCCCCCCCCCGCCGGCAGCGTGTGCACCCCCGAGGACGAGGCCCCGCTCGGGGGGCTCCCCCCACATTCCTCCGGGGGGTCCGGGGGGGCTTCTGCAACAGGAAAGAGACCCTGAGACCCCCCCCCCTCCCCAAATTCACCCCAAAACCTCCCAGGTGCTCCCCAAACCCCTCCCCGAAATATTTCTGGAGCCCCAAAACCTCGTGGGGCTCCCCAGAACAGCTCCAGGGACCCCAAAACCGTCCCCAGAGCCCCTCAAATTGTTCTTGGGGGTCCTGCTCACCCACAAGGCCCAAAGCCACCCTGGGGACCCCAAACCCACCCTGGGGACCCCAAACCCACTCTGGGGACCCCAATTTATCTTTGGGGGTCCCCCCACCCCATCCTGGGAGCCCCAAGTCATGTCTGGAGGTCCCCCCAGGACCCCAAACCCACCCTGAGGAACCCAAACCCACTCTGGGGACCCCAGACTACCTCTAGGCCCCACCTAAGACCCCAAACCCACCACGGGGACCCCAAAATACCTTAGGGGCTCCTGCACCCCGCCCTGGGGACCCCAACCCCACCTCTCCCATTCACCCCCCCAGATGTCACAGAACCCCACCCTGGGGCCCCCCTTCTTCCCCTCCCCATGTTCCGGGACCCCCCAGTGTCCCCTCCCATGTCCCATGAGGACCTGGGGGGGATTTTGGGGCTCTTAGGGGTCCCCAAAACAACCCTGGTGTCTGCAGGACCCCCCCCCCCAATGTCCCCCCAGCCGCCTGATGGGTGTCCCTGGCTGTCCCCGGTGTCCCCCCGCACTGACCGGTGTCCCCGGTGTCCCCGGTGTCCCCCCCGCACTGACCGGTGTCCCCGGTGTCCCCCCGCACTGACCGGTGTCCCTGCCTGTCCCCGGTGTCCCCCCGCACTGACCGGTGTCCCCGGTGTCCCCCGCACTGACCGGTGTCCCCGGTGTCCCCCCGCACTGACCGTGTCGCTGCCTGTCCCCGGTGTCCCCCTGCACTGACCGGTGTCCCCGGTGTCCCCCCGCACTGACCGGTGTCGCTGCCTGTCCCCGGTGTCCCCCTGCACTGACCGGTGTCCCCGGTGTCCCCCTGCACTGACCGGTGTCCCCGGTGTCCCCCCGCACTGACCGGTGTCGCTGCCTGTCCCCGGTGTCCCCGCGGTGTCGCGCAGCCGCTCCAGGTCCCGCAGCCGCTCCGCCAGGAGCTGCCGCTGTCGCCGCTGTCGCCGCCGCCGGCGGCGCCGCTGAGCCCGCGACAGCCGCTCCTGGGGGGGGGGGGAGGGATTTTGGGGGGATTTCCTCGGTTTTGGGGGATTCCTTCGGTTTTGGGGGATTTCCCCGACTTTGAGGGATTTTCCTCAGTTTTGGGGGGAATGGACAGGGGGGCTTTGATTTTGGGGGTAAAGGGGAGACAGGTGTGCAAAACCATGCGGGGGACACAGGTGAGCATGCACAGGTGTGCAAGGACAGGTGAGCACACACAGGTGAGCACAGGCGAGCACACACAGGCGAGCACACACACAAGTGAGCACACACAGGTGAGCACACACAGGTGAGCACACACACAGGTGAGCACACACAGGCGAGCACACACAGGCGAGCACACACACAGGTGATCACACACACAGATGAGCACACACAGGTGTGCAATGACACAGGTGAGCACACACAGGTGAGCACACACACAAGTGATCACACACACAGGTGAGCACACACACACAGGTGTGCAATGACACAGGTGAGCACACACACACAAGTGAGCACACACAGGTGAGCACACACACACAGGTGAGCGCACACACAGGTGAGCACACACACAGAGGTGTGCAATCACACACACAGGTGAGCACACACGCACAGGTGAGCACACACAGAGCTGAGCACACACAGGTGAGCACACACACAAGTGATCACACACACAGGTGAGCACACACAGGTGAGCACACACACAAGTGATCACACACACAGGTGAGCACACACACACAGGTGTGCAATGACACAGGTGAGCACACACACACAGGTGTGCAATCACACAGGTGAGCACACACACACAGGTGATCACACACACAGGTGAGCACACACACACAGGTGATCACACACACAGGTGAGCACACACACAGGTGAGCACACACACACAGGTGTGCAATGACACAGGTGAGCACACACAGGTGTGCAATGACACTCACAGGTTCCTCCTGGGGTGCCGAGCTCACTGTGGACACACAGGAGGGGGGGTCAGCCCAAGGCCCCCCCAGCCCAGGTGTGGGGGATTTGGGGATCCCCGAATTCCAGGGGCACCCCCAGAGCAGTGGGGGTTGGGCACACCTGTTCTTTTGGGGACCAACAGGTACCTGCACACAGCAGGGATTTTGGGGTCACCTGCACTCCTGGGGTGGATTTTGGGGTCACCTGCACTCCTGGGGTGGATTTTGGGGTCACCTGCACTCCATGATCAATTTTTGGGGGTTACCTGCACTCCTGCGGTGGGTTTTGGGGTACCCTACCCCCCAGGGGATGGATTTTAGGGATCTCTGCCCCCCAGGGGATGGAGTTTGGGGTCCCTACATTGTGGGAATGGATTTTAGGGATCCCTACCCCATCAGCTGAGAATTTTGGTGAACCCTGCCCCACTCCGGTGTGGATTTTGGGGTACCCTACCCCCCTCAGGTGTGAATTTTAGGGATCCCTGTCCCCCCAGGTGTGAATTTTGGGGATCCCTGTCCCCCCAGGTGTGAATTTTAGGGATCCCTGTCCCCCCAGGTGTGGGTTTTGGGGTACCCTACCCCCCCAGGTGTGAATGTTGGTGTACCCTACCCCCCCCAGGTGTGGATTTTGGGGATCCCTGTCCCCCCAGGTGTGAATTTTGGGTTACCCTATCCCCCTCAGGTGTGGATTTTAGGGATCCCTACCCCCCTCCTGTGTGGATTTTGGGGTACCCTACCCCCCTCAGGTGTGAATTTTAGGGATCCCTGTCCCCTCAGGTGTGGGTTTTGGGGTACCCTACCCCCCCAGGTGTGAATGTTGGTGTACCCTACCCCCCCCCAGGTGTGGATTTTAGGGATCCCTACGCCCCTCCGGTGTGGATTTTGGGTTATCCTACCCCCAGATGTGGATTTTGGGGTACCCTACCCCCCTCCGGTGTGGATTTTGGGGTACCCTACCCCCCCCCAGGTGTGGATTTTGGGGATCCCTGTCCCCCCAGGTGTGGGTTTTGAGTTACCCTACCCCTCAGGTGTGAATTTTGGGGTACCCTACCCCCCCGAGAATGGATTTTGGGGTACCCTACCCCACTCAGGTGTGGATTTTGGGTTACCCTACCCCCCCGGTGTGGGTTTTGGGGTACCTGCCCTGCAGGGATGGATTTTGGGGATCCCTGTCCCCCCCGGTGTGGGTTTTGGGGTACCTGCCCTGCAGGGATGGATTTTGGGGTACCCTACCCCCCCGGTGTGGGTTTTGGGGTACCTGCCCTGCAGGGATGGATTTTGGGGTACCCTACCCCCCCGGTGTGGATTTTGGGGTACCCTACCCCCCCCGGTGTGGGTTTTGGGGTACCTGCCCTGCAGGGATGGATTTTGGGGTACCCTACCCCCCCGGTGTGGGTTTTGGGGTACCCGCCCTGCAGGGATGGATTTTGGGGTACCTGTCCCCCCCAGATGTGGATTTTGGAGTACCCTACCCCCCCGGTGTGGGTTTTGGGGTACCTGCCCCGCGGGGGGGGCCGTGCCCCCGTGCCCAGCGCGCGGCCTGCGCCGCCAGGTGTCTCAGGTAGGGCTGCTGCACGCAGAGCAGCACGTTCTCGGGCTTGATGTCCGTGTGGATGATCTTGCACTTGGTGTGCAGGTAATCCAGCCCCTCCAGCACCTGCGGCACGGCACCCCGAATCTGCCCGGGGCACCCCGAAATCCGCGGGGGGCGCCCCACATTCTGGGGGGCGTCCCAAATCGGGGAGGGGGCAACCCAAATTTAGAGGGGCACCCCAAAGTGGGTGGGGCACAGCCAGAGGGGATTTTGGGGAGCTGGGAGTGCTTGAGGAGAGGGACGATGAGGATCTGGGGGCACCCCAAGTTTTGGGGGGCATTGCAATCGGGGAGGGGCACCCCAAATCTGGGAGAGGCACCCCAAAGTGGGTGGGGCACCCCCAGAGGGTTCTGAGGGGATTTTGGGGAGCTGGGAGCGCTTGAGGGGGGGGATATGAGGATCTGGGGGCACCCCAAAATCGGGAGGGGTACCCCAAAGCTGTGAGAGGAACACGAATCGGGGAGGGGCACCCCAAATCTGGGGCAGGCACCCCAAAGGTGATGTGGGCAGAAATCACCCCCAAAACCAAACACTGGGGAGATTTTGGAGAGCTGGGGGTGTCTGAGGGGGTGGAACATGAGGATTTGGGGGGCTCTGGGCAGCACATTTGGGGTTCCAGGGATTTGGGGGGATTTGGGGGGCTCTGGGCAGCACCTCTGGGGTCCCAGGGATCCGGGAGGATTTGGGGGGCTCTGGGCAGCACATTTGGGGTTCCAGGGATTTGGGGGGCTCTGGGCAGCACATTTGGGGTTGCAGGGATTTGGGGGGCTCTGGGCAGCACCTCTGGGGTCCCAGGGAGCCAGGAGGATTTGGGGGGGTTTGGGGGGCTCTGGGCAGCACATTTGGGGTCACAGGGATCCAGGAGGATTTGGGGGGCTCTGGGCAGCACCTCTGGGGTCGCGGGGAGGGATTTGGGGTGCACAGAACCCCCTGACCTGCCTGACGATGCTCTTGACGCAGGGCAGGGGCAGCCCCTGGTAGTTGGATTTGATGATCCAGCGCAGCAGTTGGTGCCCCAGCACCTCCAGCACCATGCAGACATCTGGGGGGGGGGCAGTCAAGGAGCCCCCAGACCCCTGGGACCCCCCCCCCCCTCACAAGGGGGTGGGAAACTCGGGGTAACCCCCCCCAAAAGGATACGGACACCGTTGACCCCCGAAATCTTGAAGTCGTCGATGAGCTGCACGATGTTCTCGCGGTTGGGGTCGCTGGGGTCTGAGTCCCGCACCTGGGGGGGGCACGGGGGGGGTCACGGGGGTGGATTTGGGGGTCCCCGGTTTGGGGGGGGGGGGGGGCGGGGGGCACTCACACATTTCAGCAGTTTGATCTCATCCAGGGCCGTCTCCGTGTATTGGGGGGCGCTTTTCACCACCTTCAGCGCCACGAAACGTTTCCTCCTGCCCGGGGCCGCCAAAATAAAGCAGGGGACCCCCACCCAAAATTACAGGGGAGCCCCCGCTGAACCCCCCAGGAGCCCCCCGCGGTGTCCCCGCACTCACCGGAGGTCCCAGCAGAGCCACACGGTGGAGAAATGTCCCCAGCCCAGCTTGCGAACCACGTGGTAGCGCCCGTGGAAAAGGTCCCCGATCCGGACCGGGTAATACCCCCCTGGGGAGGGGGCGCGGGGGGGGGGGAAATGTCACTCTGGGGTTTGGGGACCCCCCCCCGAACACCCCCAAAAGGAGCGGGGTGTCCCCACCTTTGCAGTAATCGCGGGGGTCCTCCTGCTCCCCCTCGTCGGAGCCCAGCAGCGACTCGGACAGCGATGGCAGCGCCGGGGGGGGGTCTGGGGACACCTGGCCGGGGGGGCTGGGGGTCCTGAGGGGGGGGGACAGCAAAGCTGGGACCCCCCCGTGGGTGGGCCACCAACCCCCAGCAGCCAGCAGACCCCCTCTCTGCCCCCCCCTCCCCAAAATCTGGAATTTCCAGGGGTCTCCTCTCTGCCACCCCCTCCCCAAAATCTGGAATCTCCAGGGGTCTCCTCTCTGCCACCCCCTCCCCAAAATCTGGAATCTCCAGGGGTCTCCTCTCTGCCCCCCCTCCCCAAAATCTGGAATCTCCAGGGGTCTCCTCCCTGCCACCCCCTCCCCAAAATCCTGCCCCTTTGGGGGTCTCCTCTCTGCCCCCCCATACCTGGTCCCTTCGGGGGTCTCCCCCATACTGGGGGGGGGGTCCCAGGGTGGTCCCACAGCGGCAAAGCAGCCGGGAATGGTCCCAGGGGAGCGTTGGGAGGTCCCAGAGGCCCCCCCGAGCTGGGGGGGGGCAGGTGCGGGGCATTCTGGGCCATCACCCCCCCAAAATAGAAATGACCTCAATGGCCCCCGGCCCCGCGGGGCTAAAAATAGCCCTGGAGGGGGAGGGGAGGCTCGGAATGTCCCCCCCCCCCACCCCCTAAAAGGGGGCTCTGCTCGTGTGTGTCCCCCCCCCCCAGCTCTGGGTAAGGGTCGTGGCCCCACTGACCCCCCCTCACCTTGGGGGTGCTTTCGTTTTTTTGTCCTTTTTGCGCTTTTTCCTTCTCCTGGCGGGGTCTGGGGAGGGGATTTGGGGGTCACGGGGGGGTCGCAGCACTACAATCCTCCTTGTCCTCCCAGCCCAGGTACCCCGTGTGCCCCCCAGCCCCAAAATCCACCGGCCCCCAACTCTGAAACGTCCCCTCGGAGGGGGGGGGGATCCCCAAAAACCCTCGGGACTCAAATTTCTCCTCAGGGACCCCAGTTTTCCCCTCACGCTCCTGCTCACGTCAGACGGGACCCCCATTTTCCCCTCAGGACTTCCCAAACCTCAGGAGCTCCTCACACTCCTGGGAAAATCCCATTTTCCTCTCAGGACTCTTCTCTCAGACCCCATTTCCCCCTCACAAACCCCATTTCTCCTCTCTCAGACCCCATTTTCCCCTCAAAAACCCCATTTCCCCCCTCTCAGACCCCACTTTTCCCTCACAATCCCCATTTCTCCCCTCACAAACCCCATTTCCCCCTTCACAATCCCCATTTCCCCCCTCTCAGACCCCATTTCTCCCCTCACAAACCCCATTTCTCCTCTCTCAAACCCCACTTTCCCCTCACAAACCCCATTTCTCCCCTCACAAACCCCATTTCTCCCCTCTCAGACCCCACTTTTCCCTCACAAATCCCATTTCTCGCCTCACATACCTCATTTTCCCCTCACAATCCCCATTTCCCCCCAGCCCCCCCCTCACCGGGCCCCCCGCGCAGCTCCATTCCCCGCGCTCGCCCCCGCTCCGCGCGTGGCGCCCCCTGGCGGCCGGGGAAAGGGGCGGGGAAACCCCGCGAGCTCCGCCCACTGACCAATGAGGAGCAGCGGTGAGGCACTGGCCACGCCCATGACCACGCCCCAGTGTCGCCATGGAAACGCGGCCTAGCGCGACGCCGCCGGGAGGCCCCGCGCCGCTTTGCCGCGACAGAACGAGATCAAACCGCCCCGCCGCGCTTATCACGATATTTTCTGTATCGCGACAGCATCCGCAGAGCCCCGACAGCCCTCAAGCCCCCGCCGATATCGCTTGGGTCAGGCAGCGCTGCGGTTCCCCCTTCCCGACGCGCCCAAAGTGACGCCACCCCCTCACCGCTGATTGGCTGCCGCAACCACGCGCGTCATCCAGGCGCGACGCATCACCATGGCAACCGCGCGGTGAACACGGAAGGCCCCAAAACCAGACCCGGGGCCGCCAAAATCGCGGCGGGACCCCCCAAAAAACGCAAATTCCACCCCCCTCCTTCCTTTCCCAGGGCTCCCCGAAGGGTCTGGGGACCCCCCCCCTCCCCCACCTGTCCGGGGGAGGGTGGGGGGAGGGGGCGGAGCCCCCCACGAACAGACGGGGCCAGGGGGCTGCTGGGCATCAGTTTAATACCGGGGTGCGGGGGGTGTGGGGGGGGCAGCACCCCCGGCCGCCCCTTCCCCCCCTCTCCCCCCAGGTGCTGGTGGGGGGCTCGATACTCGGAGGGAGGGGGGAGGGGCACAGTGAGGACCCCCTCCCCCCCCCCCCCTTTCCCATCCCCCACACAGCAGAATCCCACGGTGGGGGGAGGGGAAGGCAGAGCAGACCCTACCAAAAAAAAAAACCAGCAGCCCCTCCCCCACCATCCCCCCACTCTTCCTTCCAGCTGTAATTTTGAGGAGGGGTCTTCATCTCCATCTCCATCATCTTCATCATCTTTTCTTCTTCTCCCGCCACCCCCCCCCAAAAAAAAAAAAAAGCCGAGGTTCATCCGCGGCGTCCAGCGCTGTGTCCCCCTCCCCACTTTTGCTGAGGGGGTGTTTTTTTTGTTTTTTTTGCCGTCACCCCCAAAATGAGCCCCCCCCTCAGCCGGGGCCGCCACGCACCGAGAGGTCCCTGCGGTGTTTTTTTTTTTTTGGGGGGGGGGGGGCGGGGGTGTTTTGGGGGGCAGGGGGGGGTCGGCCGTGGTTTGTTTGTTGGTTTGTTTGTTTGGGGTGGGGGGGAGGGTCCCTGCAGGGGGTGGGGGGCTTTGGGGGGGTCGCAGTCCGGGGGTTCAATATCAACTCTTGTCGGCGGCGGGGTCTCTGTGGCGCGAGGTTTTCATGGTCTCCAGGTACTCCTGCTGCGACACCGCCAGCACCGACGCCAGGATCTCGTCGTCCTCCCAGTCGTTCAGGCCTGGGCACGCGGGGAAAACACAACATTCCCTTTAATCTGAGACAAAACGCTCGCCCACAATGATCCCCAACACCGAAAATGAACCAAAAAAAACGGTTTAAACGCAGAAAAATGACCTTAAAATAACCCAAAAACCACCTTAAAGCCACAGAAATGGCCCTATATCCCCCAAAAACCGCCTTAAACACATAAAAATGACCCTAAAACAACCCCAAAACACATTAAAGCTACTAAAAACCACCTTAAACCCATAAAAATGACCTTAAAATAACCCAAAAATCACCTTAATGCCACAGAAATGGCCCTATATCCCCCAAAAACCACCTTAAACCCATAAAAATGACCCTAAAAACCACCTTAAACCCATAAAAATGACCTTAAAATAACCCAAAAATCACCTTAATGCCACAGAAATGACCCTATATCCCCCAAAAACCACCTTAAACCCATAAAAATGACCTTAAAATAACCCCAAACCACCCTAAAGCTCCTAAAAAAACGGCTTAAAACCCATTAAAATGACCCTAAAACAACCCCAAAACACACTAAAGCTCTTAAAAACCAGCTTAAACACATAAAAATAACCTTAAAATAACCCAAAAACACACTAAAGCTCACAAAAAACGGCTTAAACCCATTAAAATGACCCTAAAACAACCCAAAAACCACCTTAAAGCCACAGAAATGGCCCTATATCCCCCCAAAACCACATTAAACCCATAAAAATGACCTTAAAATAACCCCAAACCACCCTAAAGCTCCTAAAAAACAGCTTAAACACATAAAAATGACCCTAAAGCAACCCCAAGACACCCTAAAGCTCCCAAAAAAACGGTTTAAAACCCATTAAAATGATCCTATATCCCCCAAAAACCGCCTTGAACACATAAAAATGACCTTAAAACAACCCAAAAACCACCTTAAACCCACAAAAAGGACCCTAAATCCCCCAAAAAAGACCCTAACCCCCCAAAAACCACCCCTAAACCCCCCCAAAAACAGGCCTACATCCCCCAAAAAAGATCCTAACCCCTCCAAATCCTCCAAACCCCCCAAAAACGCCCCTACATCCCCCAAAAATGCCACTAACCCCCCCAGAACACCCCTAAATCCCCCCAAAACGCCCCTAAACCCCCCAAAAACACCACTAACCCTCCCCAAAACGCCCCTAAATCTGCCAAAAACGCTCCTGATCCCCCCCAGAATGCCCCTAAATCCCCCCAAAAACGCCCCTAGATCCCCAAAAAAAGATCCTAACCCCCCCAAAACGCCCCTAAATGTCCCAAAAAGGACCCTAACCCCCCAAAAACGCCACTAACCACCCCAGAACGCCCCTAAATCTGCCAAAAAGGACCCTAAATCCCCCCAAAACGCCCCTAAACCCCCCAAAAACACCACTAACCCTCCCCAGAACGCCCCTAAATCTGCCAAAAACGCCCCTAAACCCCCCCAAAGCGCCCCAAATTCCCCCCCAGCCCCCGGCCGCGCTCACCGAAGGCGGTCGGGGACATCTGCTGCATGATGGCGCGGCACTCGAGCGCGGGGTACAGCGACACCAGCGGCGGCGTGGCCCGGCCCGCGCCCCCCAGCTGGCTGCTGGTCCCTGGGGAGACCGGGCTCAGCGACACCCCAAAAACCCCAAACCGGGGCAGGGACACCCCAAAAACCCCAAACCCCAAAGCGGGGTCAGCGACACCCCAAAAATCCCAAACCGGGGCAGCGACACCCCAAAAACCCCAAATCGGGGCAGGGACACCCCAAAAACCCCAAATGGGGGCAGGGACACCCCAAAAACCCCAAACCCCAAAACGGGGTTAGTAACACCCCAAAACCCCAAACCCCACATCTGGGATCAGGGACCCCCCAAATCCCCCCCCAGCTGGCTGCTGGTCCCTGGGGGGAGATTGGGGTCAGGGACACCCCAAAAACCTCAAACCCCACATTTGGGGTCAGGGAAACCCCAAAAACCCCAAACCCGTCCCTATTCCCCAGTCCCACGTTGGGGTCCCAGTACCCCCCCACAGGAACTGGTTTGGGGGGCCCGGTGTGCTCCAGTTCCAGTTTGGGGGTCCCAGTATCCCCCAAATCCCAGTCTGGGCTCCCAGTGCCCCCAGTTTGGGCTCCCAGTCCCCCTAGAACTCCCAGTTTGGGGTCCCCATCTCCCCAGTCGCTGCAGTTTGCACTCCCAGTCCCCCCAGTTTGGTTCCCCAGTGCCCCCAGTTCGGTCCCCCAGTGCTCCCAGTGCTCCCAGTTTGGTCCCCCAGTGCTCCCAGTGCCCCCAGTTCGGTCCCCCAGTGCCCCCAGTTCGGTCCCCCAGTGCTCCCAGTGCCCCCAGTTCGGTCCCCCAGTGCTCCCAGTGCTCCCAGTTTGGTTTCCCAGTGCTCCCAGTTCAGTCCCCCCGTGCCCCCAGTGCCCCCAGTTTGGTTTCCCAGTGCCCCCAGTTCGGTCCCCCCGTGCCCCCAGTGCCCCCAGTCCCACCTGGGGCGCAGGGCGAGGGGGGGCTTTCCGGCGGGGGGGGCTCCGGGCGAGGGCGGTTTGGGGCCGGGGGTCTCGGGGTGCAGCCCGGGGTGCTCCGGGGAGGGGGCGGCGCTGCGGGGCCGCGGCGAGCGGCCACTCCACTCCTCCAGGCCACTGGCCGCGGCCGCCGTGGCCGAGCTGCACGTGGCGCTGGCCTTGCGGGGCTGTGGGGACAGCAGAGTGACCAGGGAGTGACCACAGAGTGACCACAGAGTGACCACGGGGGACAGCAGAGTGACCAGGGAGTGACCACAGAGTGACCACGGAGTGACCACAGGGGACAGCAGAGTGACCAGGGAGTGACCACAGAGTGACCACAGAGTGACCACAGAGTGACCACAGGGGACACCAGAGTGACCAGGGAGTGACCACAGAGTGACCACAGAGTGACCACAGAGTGACACGGGGGACAGCAGAGTGACCACAGAGTGACCACAGAGTGACCACGGGGGACAGCAGAGTGACCACAGGGGACAGCAGAGTGACCACGGGGGACACCAGGGTGACCTCAGAGTGACCACAGGACATGGGGACATGGGGACAAGGACAGGACACCGGGGTCAGCGGTCACTCCACTCCTCCAGGCCGCTGGCCGTGGCCACGGTGTGGCCGTGGGGACACCAGGGGACACCAGGGGGTGAAAGACACACCGATGGTGACACGAAGAGCTCATGGGGACACCAACGGGGACAGGGGAGGTGACACCAGGGGTGACACCGAGGGTGACACAGGAGGTGACACCAGGGGATGGCAGGGACACCGAGGGTGACACCGAGGGTGACACCAGGGGCTCACAGGGACACCGAGGGTGACACGGGAGGTGACACCAGGGGGTCATGGCGATACTGATGGCGACACCAGAGGATGGCAGGGACACCAAGGGTGACACGGGAGGTGACACCAGGACCCCACCTGCCGCGCCTGCTTCTCCTGGTCGCGCAGCCACTGCAGGTAGGACTCGCGGGCCACCTGCTCCTCGATGGCCTCGTTGGTGGCCTCCCAGTCAGTGGCGCGCTTCTTGTCCTCCAGCATCTGCTGCTCGATCCACGACTCCTCCGACGTCTTGATGGCGCTCTTCATCAGGGACTGCTCCGCCAGCTGGGGACACGGGACACGGGACAGGGGACATTGGGGACACTGGGGACAGGGGACATTGGGGACAGGGGACATGGGGACATTGGGGACACTGGGGACATGGGGACATGGGGACATTGGGGACATTGGGGACACTGGGGACATGGGGACATTGGGGACACTGGGGACACTGGGGACATTGGGGACATTGGCACCGTCAGGGGACACGGGACACGGGGACATTGGGGACAGGGGACACGGGACATTGGGGACACTGGGGACATGGGCACCGTCAGGGGACACGGGAGAGGGGACATTGGGGACACAGGACACGGGGACAGGGGACACAGGCGCCATCAGGGGACACGGGACATTGGGGACATTGGGACATGGGGACATGGGGACATTGGGGACATGGGACACTATGAGGGGACATGGGGACACTGGGGACACTGGGGACACCGGACACCATGAGGGGACGTGGGAACATTTGGGATACTGGGGACATGGGGACACCAGGGGATGTGAGGGGACAGTGGGGATGTTGGGGAGATGAGGGACACGGGGACACCGAGATGTGAGGGGACATTGAGGACGGACATGGGACACTGGGGCGTGAAGGGACAGGAGGGACATGGGGACACCAGGGACATGAGGGACACAGGGCACAATGAGACACGGGGACACCGGGGACGTGAGGGGACACCGGGGACATGAGGGGTCGCTGTAGGACACTGGGGACACACAGGGGACACCATGGGACATGCAGGGGTCCCGTCCCCAAATCAGAGTCCCCACCCCCCAAAATGGGGGTCCCACCCCCCAAATTCGAGGTCCCACCCCCCAAATCAGAATCCCCAAAGTCAGGGTCCCATCCCCAAATCAGACTCCCCACCCCCCAAATTCGGGGTCCCACCCCCCCAAACTGGGGGTCCCACCCCCCAAATTCGGGTTCCCACCCCCCAAATCAGACTCCCCAGACCCCAAACTGGGGGTCCCACCCCCCAAATTCGGGTTCCCACCCCCCAAATCAGACTCCCCACCCCCCAAACTCGTGGTCCCACCCCCCAAATCAAACTCCCCACCCCCCAAACTCGGGGTGCCCCCCCCCCAAAGCCGGGGTGCCCCCGTACCCCCGGTTTGAAGGAGGGCAGCCCCAGCCCCACGCCGATGGTCGCCTTGTTGGGGTTCACCACGGAGTTGTAGTGGATGTTGCGGTGGTAGCTGACCCGGATGGGCTCGTCCTCGTTGTGCTGGATCCCGTGGAACGTGTTGATGGGCTCTGGGGGACCCCGAAATCCACGTGGGACCCCCGAAATCCAGATGGGATCCCCGAAAATCGAGATGGGACCCCAAAAATCCAGATGGGTTCCTCAAAAAGTGACTGGGATCCCTGAAAATCCAGCTGGGATCTCCAATGTGTTGATGGGCTCTGGGGGACCCCAAGATCCAGCTGGGATCTCCAAAAATCCAGATGGGATCCCAAAAATCCAGATGGGATCCCAAAAATCCACATGGGATCCAAAAAATCCAGATGGGATCCCCGAAAAACAGCTGGGATCTCCAAAAATCCAGATGGGATCCCAAAAATCCAGATGGGATCCCCGAAAAACAGCTGGGATCTGCAAAAATCCAGATGGGATCCCAAAAACTGACTGGGATCCCTGAAAATCCAGCTGGGATCTCCAACAAGCTGATGGGCTCTGGGGGACCCCAAAATCCAGCTGGGACCCCAAAAATCCAGCTGGGATCCAAAAAAATCCAGCTGGAAGCCTCAAAAACCAGCTGGGACCCCGAAATCCAGCTGGGATTCCTAAGAATGGCCGGGATCTCCAAAGATCCAGCTGGGAGCAAATAAAATGGGATCCCCAAATGGCAGCTGGGATCCCCAAAAACCAGACAGGATTCCAAAAACACCTGGGACACCCAAAAATTCCCGCTGGGATCCCCAAAAAATCAGCTGGGACCCCCAAAATGGCACCTGGGCCCCCTCCCCAGTGCTCCCAGTTCCCCTGGGACCCCTGCCCAGTGCTCCCAGTTCCTCAGTGCCCCCTCCCCAGTGCTCCCAGTGCCCAGGTGACCATTTCCCAGTGCTCCCAGTGCCCTTGGGACCCCTGCCCAGTGCTCCCAGTGCTCGGGTGCCCCCTCCCCAGTGCTCCCAGTGCCCGGGTGACCATTTCCCAGTACTCTCAGTTCCTCAGTGCCCCCTCCCCAGCGCTCCCAGTGCCCCTGGGACCCCTGCCCAGTGCTCCCAGTGCCCGGGTGACCCTTTCCCAGTGCTCCCAGTTCCTCAGGGCCCCTGCCCAGTGCTCCCAGTGCCCCTGGGACCCCTGCCCAGTGCTCCCAGTGCCCAGGTGACCCTTTCCCAGTGCTCCCAGCTCCTCAGGGCCCCTGCCCAGCGCTCCCAGTGCCCGGGCACGCACCAGTGCCGTACTGGTAGACCTCGACGGGCCGGTTGTACATCTCGGCCATGGCCTGCATCTCGATGTGGTTCCCGTGGCACGTGCTCTTGCGCTTGCGGTTGATGTAGGTGGTGAAATCCTCCGTGACGTAGTTGGAGAAGTAATCGGCGTTCTTCATCTGGGGACACGGGGACATGGGGACATGGGGACACGGGGACACCATGGGGACATGGGGACATGGGGACACCATGGGGACACGGGGACAGCATGGGGACATGGGGACACCATGGGGACATGGGGACATGGGGACACGGGGACATGGGGACACCATGGGGACACGGGGACATGGGGACAGCATGGGGACATGGGACACCATGGGGACATGGGGACAGCTGGGGACAGGGTGGGGACACAGGGACAGCATGGGGACACGGGGACACCATGGGGACATGGGGACATGGGAACAGCATGGGGACACGGGGACACCATGGGGACACGGGGACACCATGGGGACAGCATGGGGACATGGGGACACGGGGACAGCTGGGGACATGGGACACCATGGGGACATGGGGACATGGGAACAGCATGGGGACACGGGGACACCATGGGGACACGGGGACACCATGGGGACACGGGGACACCATGGGGACAGCATGGGGACATGGGGACACGGGGACAGCTGGGGACATGGGACACCATGGGGACATGGGGACAGCTGGGGACAGGGTGGGGACACAGGGACACCATGGGGACACGGGGACAGGATGGGAACGTGGGAACATGGGGACACAGACAGCATGGGGACACGGGGACACCATGGGGACAGCATGGGGACACGGGGGACAGCATGGGAACGTGGGAACATGGGGACACAGACAGCATGGGGACACGAGGACACGGGGACAGGATGGGGACACGGGGACAGGTGGGGACGCGCACAGCACCACAGGGGGACACCAGGGACAGGAGTGGGGGAGCCCTGGGGACACTGGAGGAGGGGGGAGGGAACAGCAGCCTGCTGCCCCCAGGGCTCGGAGCACCCTCCCAGTCCATCCCAGTCCCTCCCAGTGCCCCCCAGTGCCCCCCACTCCCTCCCAGTCCATCCCAGTGCCCCCCAGTCCATCCCAGTGCCCTCCCAGTGCCCTCCCAGTCCATCCCAGTCCATCCCAGTCCCTCCCAGTCCCTCCCAGTCCCTCCCAGTGCCCCCCAGCCCCCCCAGTGCCTCACCAGGTAGTCCATGCAGTGCTTCCTCACCACCTCGTGCATGTCCTGGTCTCCGTACACCTGATCAGCTGAGGGAGGGGACACGCAGGTGACAGTGGGGGGGGGTGTGTGTGTGTTGGGGGGCTCTGGGGGGATTTTTTGGGGGGATTTTGGGCATTTTTGGGGCTCACCCACGGCCCGGAACAGACAGGCCCCGTCCTCCTTCATGCGCTTGATGATGAAGCCTTTCTTCTCCCGCAGAGCCTTCTCGAACCGGTGCTCCTGCTGGAGACACAGCCGGGCTCGGGGGGGTCCTGGGGGTCCCGGGGGTGCCTGGGGGGGTCCTGGGGGTCCCGGGGGTGCCTGGGGGGGGGCTTGGGGTCCCCAGGGTCACTTGGGGGGGGTATGAGACAGGGAGAGCTGATGGAGCCACAGGGGATGAGGGGTGGGGGTCACTGAGGGGGGGGAAAGGGAGGTTCAGGGGGGTTCTTGGGGTCCTTCAGGGACTTGGGGGGTCCTGGGGGGGTCCTGGGGTCCCCAGGGTCATTTTGGGGGGGGGTATGGGATGGGGGGAGCTGACGGAGCCACAGGGGATGAGGGGTGGGGGTCACAAAGGGGGGAAAGGGAGAAAAAAGGGGGAGTTCGGGGGGGTTCTTGGGGGACTTGGGGGGTTCCTGGGGGGGTTGTGGGGGCCCTTCAGGGACTTGGGGGGGTCCCTGGGGGTCCCTCAGGAGTCCCCGGGTCACTGGGGGGGGGGGCACAGGAGTGGGGGGAGCTGTGGGACCCACAAGGGATGAGGGGCGGGGGTCACAAAGGGGGGCTCAGGGGGGTTCCTGGGGATGGGGGGGTCCTTCAGGGACTTGGGGGGGTCCTGGGGGGGTCAGAAAGGGGAACAGGGGGGATCCGGGGGGTGTCACCAAGAGGGGGACACCGGGGAATGGGGGGGGGGGTGTCCCAGGGCAGCAGGGAAAAGGGGGGAGGGGGTCTGGAAAACCTGGGGGGGCAGGGAAGGGTCCCAAAATGGGGGAGCGAAAGCGGCGACAACTTGGGGACAGAGAGCGGCAAAAAGGGGACGACGACGACGCGACAACGTCGGGGGACACCGAACCCCCGGTGTGGCCCCGGTGTGGCCCCGGTATCTCCCGCTGTCCCCGCGCTGTCCCTGCTCCTTCCCGGTCCCCCCCGGTGTCCCCCCTGATGTCTCCCGGTGTCCCCCCGGTATCTCCCGGTGTCCCCAGATGCCCCCGGTGTCCCCTCGCTGTCCCCGGTGTCCCCCTGGTGCTCCCCTGATGTCCCCCCCCGGTGTCCCGCCAGGTCCTCCCCGGTATCTCCCGGTGTCCCCCGCGCTGTCCCTGCTCCTCCCCGTCCCCCCGGTGTCTCCCGGTGTCCCCGCACCTGCTCGGCCGTGGCCGGGTCCATCTCCACCCTGCCGGCCTCGTACTCATCCTCGCTGTTGTAGCCTCCTCCCGCCTCGTCGGGCCCGGGGCTGCCGCAGGCGGGGCCCAGCCCCATCCCCAGCCCGATCCCGCCGGGGCCCGACCCCGCGGGGCCCCCGCTGGGCCCGGCCCGCCGCGCCGCCGCCGCTTGCTGTGCCCGGGGCCGCCGCCGCCGCCGCCGCCGCAGCCGGGCCCGCGGGGCTCGGGCAGCCCCAGCGCCGCCGCCTCCAGCCCCAGCAGCGCCGCGGGGGCCGTCGGCGGAGCCGGGCCCGCCGTTACCGGGGCCGCCGGGCCCGGCGGGCGGGGGGGACCCGGCGGCTCCGGGCAGCCCGGCCCAGCCCCGCAGCGGCGGCGGCGGCGAGGCGCGAGGCCGCGGCCCCCCCACGCCGGGGCCGCCGGGTTCGCCGACGCCTCCGGGGCCTCGCTCGGGCCCCGCGTCCGCTCCGCGCTCGGGCCCCGCGTCCGGGCCGGAATCGCCATCGCCGTCGGGCGCCGGTACCGGCTTCTTCTTCGGGAGGATCGTCATGGCGGGGCGCGCATGGGGCGGGGGGGGGCGGCGCGGGGCTCGGGGCGGGCCGGGGGGGCGGCGGCGGCGCGCGGGGGGCGGGGGGGGCCGCGGGCGGGGGGCGCTGGGGCCCCCCCGGCGCTGAGGGGCCGCGGGCGCTGCGGCCGCCGGGGCCGTGTCAACATCAACAGCCGCGACCTCCGACCCCGCGCGCGCTTCCGCCTCGCCCGCGCCGCGCCGCGCCATTGGCCGGCGGAGGAGGCGGCGCGCCCTGATTGGCCCGGAGGGCGGCGGAAGTCCCGCCTTTCCTCCCTCCGCCTCCGGGGAGGGGAGGCGGGATGGGGGTTGCCATGGTGACGGCGGGGGAGAGCGGGGGATTGGGTGAGGCGGGCAGGGAGGGAGGTGATTGGTTGGTTTTGGGGGAGGGAGGTGAAGGGGGAGAGAGATGATTGGCTGGCGGAGGTGCCGGTTGAGCGGAGAGGGGCGGGGCGACTCGAAGTAAACGTGAGCGCTGATTGGGTGGCGGCACGTCAATCATTGGTGGGCGGGAGCATCGAGGAGACGCCAAGCGCTGATTGGCGCGATCCTTGGCTCCGCCCACGTCGCACTCTTATTGGCTACAGCAAGCGACCTAATTTCCTATTGGCTCAGGCGCGGTAGGGGCGGAGCCCAGCTGAGATCCCGCCCCTCCGATAACCCCACCCTCCATCTGTCAATCTCCCGCAAACCCCGCCCCTTCCCCGCCCTCCCACGTGGTCCAACCCCCCCAAAATCCCCCAGGACCCCCCAAAACCCGGCAGGACTCCCTCAAAACTCACCAGGACCCCCCAAAAACTCCTCAGTGCTCTCCAAAACCCCCCAGGACCCCCCCAAATCCCTCCAGGACCCCCCAAATCCCTCCAGGACCCCCAAAAATCCCCCAGGACCCCCCCCCCAAAACTCACCAGGACCCCCCAAGCCCCCCAGGACTCCCCAAAAGCAGACCCTGAGCTCCATTTCCATCTCCTTTATTAAAACCCATCCCTGCCCCCCAGGAACGAGGGACGTTCCCACGGCGCACCCCCAAAAATGAGGGGGGGGACCCCGAGAATGAAGCTGAGACCCCCCCCAAAACGAGGGGGGGGGACCCCATGGAGAACACGGGGGGGGCTCCAACCGCTCTCCCTGAGCTTTTGAGGGGGGGGGGGTCCCAAAATTCACCTCCAGGAGCCTCCCGGTGCTGAACCCTCCCTCGGGGGGGGGGGGGGGGGGGGGGGGGTCCTTCAGTCTGGGGGGGGTCCCTCAGCCCCGGGGGGGTCTCTCAGCCCAGGGGGGGTCCCTCCCCTCAGTGGGCCTTGTGGCGGGGCCGGTCGTGGGGGGGGTCTCTCATCCGGGGTTTTTTTTGGGGGGTCCCTCATGCCGGGGGGGGTTTTTTTGGGGGGGTCCCTGCCCTCAGTGGGCCTTGTGGCGGGGCCCGGTCGTGGCCGCGCTGGGCCGTGGCCAGCTGGTGGCCGGCGTCCAGCAGCAGCAGGCCGGGCACGAGCAGCCAGAGCGCGTTGAGCCCCACGAAGTAACCCCAGAAATAAAGGGGGTGCGGGTCGCTGTGCGCCCTAGCCCGCCCGCGCCGCCGTGGCGAAGTACAGCACGTCACCGTAGAGCTGGCCTGCGGCGGCACGGGGACTCAGGGCACGGGCACGGGGACGGGCACGGGGATGGGGACAGGGATGGGGACAGGGATGGGGACAGGGATGGGGACAGTCAGGGCACGGGCACGGGGACGGGACAGGGACAGTCAGGGCACGGGCAGGGCACGGGCACAGGACAGGGATGGGGACAGGACAGGGACAGTCAGGGCACGGGGATGGGCACGGGCACGGGGACGGGCACGGGCACGGGGACGGGGACAGGGACGGTCAGGGAATGGGCACAGGGATGGGGACAGGGACAGGGACAGGGATGGGGACAGGGACAGTCAGGGCACGGGCATGGGGACAGGGACGGGGATGGGGACGGTCAGGGCACGGGGACAGGGACAGCCTGGGGACAGGGATGGGGACAGGGACGGGGATGGGCACAGGGACAGCCTGGGGACGGGGATGGGGACAGGACAGTCAAGGGATGGGGACGGGCATGGGGACAGAGGACAGAGACAGTCAGGGGACAGGGACAGTCACAGGGACAGCCTGGGGACAGGGACAGAGGACAGGGACGGGGACAGGGACAAGGACGGGGACAGAGGACAGGGATGGGGACAGTCAGGGGACAGGGACAGGGGAGGGTCAGGGGGACAGGGACAGCCTGAGGGGGGACAGGGACAGGCCAGGGGGGCATGGGGACACTGATGACACTGGGATGAGGACACTGGGGACAAGGGGACACTGGGATGGTGACACAGGGACACGGGGATGGTGACACAGGGACACAGTGACACGGGGACACGGGGACAGGCCTACCCAGGGACACGACGAGCTGCAGGATGAACCGCGCCGGGTGCTGCCGCAGGAGGGGCGAGGAAGGTGAGGAAGCTCAGGGGAACCCCAGGGCCCAGGCTGTCACCGTCTCCATGGCAACCGTGAAGTCATCGCTCCTGCCAGGGGACACCGGAGCGGGAGGGGTCACCCGGGGACACCGGGGGACACGGCCCACCCCCCTCCCCGTGTCCCCGCTGTCCCCAACTCACGTCATGTAGCGGCTGTCGGCCTTGGCGTATTCCTTCCCTGGCGATTTGGGGAGGGGTCACCGGGGGGGCGGGGGACCCCTACACCCCCCCTGGGGACCCCCAGCACCCGCTGTCCCCCTGCCCACGTGACCAGGGAGCCCTCAGATGCCCCTGGGACCCCTCCCCACGTGCCCTGGGACCCCTCAAATGCCCCAAAGACCCCTCCGCAAATGCCGAGTGCCCCTCCAGTGCTCCCTGTTACCCCCTGAGACCCCTCCCCACATGCCCAGGGACCCTTCAGAGCCCCCTGATATCCCAAGGACCCCTCCCCACGTGCTCAGGGACCCCTCAGATGCCCCAAAGACCCCTCCCCACATTCCCAGTGCCCCTCCAGTGCCCCCTGCTACCCCCTGAGACCCCTCCCCACGCACCCAATCCCCCTCCAGTGCTCTCCGCTGCCCTGCGGACCCCTCTCCAAAGCCCCCCCGCCAAGAAGCCAGCCCCCCCCGCAGGTGCCCCGGGGACCCCGGGCGGTGCTCACAGACTTCGGCCAGCAGCCCGGTGTCGGCGGGCAGCTCGCGGTGCCGGAGGCTGAAGTAGCCCTCCAGGACGCCATGGATGCCGGCGCACAGCAGGAACCAGCCCAGGACCAGCCGGCGGGCGGGGCTCCTCCTGGCCCCGCCCTTCGCCCCGCCCTTCGCCCGCCCCCCGGCCCCCGCCCAGGGCCCAGCCCAGCGCCAGCAGCGCCGCCGACGCCGCCGCCACCGCGCCTGCGCACTGCCAGCCGGGCCGCGCGCCCGCCACGTAACCCGGCAACGCCAGCGCGCGCGGCCAATAGGGATGCGCGCTCGTCTCCATGGCAACAGCGCCGCCGCCCTGCGGGAGTGCGTGAGGGGAGGGCGGAAGTGAGCGCGGCACCGCGAGGCCCGGACGGAGAACGGGGAGCGGGGAACGGCGGCGCCGCCCGCCCGCGCCTCCCCGCGCCTCCCCCGCGCTCCCCCGGCACCGCGCGGGGCCTCCCCCCGCCCGCCGCGGGCGCGGATCCCCGCGGAGCCCCGGCCCGGCCGCGGCCCCGGCCCCGCTCACCTCAGCCGCTCTCGCGCCGCTCCCGCCGCCGCCGCCCGCGCGCCGCGCCTCGCCCCGCCCCCCCCGCCGCCCCCGCGACCAATAGGAGCGCGCCGTCTCAAGGCCGGCCAATAGGAGATCGCCCCGCCCGCCTCTGCCCGCCGCTGATTGGCCGCGCCCGCCGCTGTTTGGGGCCGTGTGCTGTTTATGCTCCGCCCCAAGGGCGTGGTCTCGCATAAAGTGGGCGTGGCTTTAGTGCTCTTCTATTGGGGGCCACAAAGACCCCACCCCAAATTATTTAGGGACCCTAAAGACCCCCCTCCAAAATTCTACAGGGGCCCTCAAGAATTCCCCCCCTAAATTATTAGGACCCCCAAGGACCCCCCGCAATTAATTAGGGACCCTAAGGACCCCACCAAAATTATTTAAGGGCCCCAAAGACCCCCCCCCAAAATTATATTACCCCCCCACCAAAGTAATTAGGGACCCCAAGGACCCCGCCCCAAATTATATTAATTAGGGACCCCGATTAATTAGGGACCCCAAGGACACCCCCAAAATTCTATAGGGGCGCTAAAGACCCTCCCCCCCAATTATTAAAGGACCCCCCAAAGACCCCCACCCCCAAAATTCTACAGGGGCCACAAGGACCCCCCCCCAATTAATTAGGGACCCCAAAGACCCCTCCCCAAATTGTATTAACCCCCAATTTATTAGGGACCCCAAAGACCCCCCAAATTACACCCCCCCCCCCCCGGCTGTATAGGAGCCATACAAAGCCCCCCCCCCATTTTACACAAGAGCCCCCCCCCCGAATTTTTCAGCTTTTGGGGCCCCCGGGAACCCCAAAATCCCCGAATTTCCCCCCAAAAAAAAGAGGCGGAGCCGGGGGTGGCAGCAGGTCCCTGTATTGACCCCCCCAAAACCCCCCCCAAAACCCCCGGGGGGCCCCCCCGAAAGCGGCCGCTCGCCAGGAGCGGCCGAGGGGGGGGGGCCGGGATTTTGGGGACCCCCCCTCCCCTCCCCCACCCTGAAATTTGGGACCCCTCCCCCACCCCCAAAACGAAGCTGGGGACCCCCCCAAGGGCAGGGCTGGGTTTTTTTTTTTTGGGGGGGGGTCACACGAGGGTCCCGGGGGCTGCGGCTCGGGGGGGGGAGGGGGAGGGGGAGGGGGCGTGGCCCCGGGGGGGTCCTTGGGTGGGGGAGGGGAGGGGGAGGGAAAAATCCCAAAAAAAGGGAAAAAAAAGAGGGAAAAAAAGGAAAAAAAAAGGGAAAAAAGGAGAGAAAGAGAAGAGAAAGAAGAGTTAGGCCCCCCCAAAGTGACCCCCCCGCAGCGCCCCTCCCCCACCCCGACCTGGGGACCCCCCCCCACCCCCCCAAACCCAGCCCGGAAGGGAGAAAGGAGCGGAGAGAGAGGGGGGAGGGGAGGGACCCCAAAAAAGGGGGGGGAGCCCCAAAATTGGGAATTGGGGGGAGGAGAGACCCCAAATTTTGGGGTTTTGGGGGAACTGAGGGGGGGGGATGCCA
>NC_071603.1:954723-1136905 GCF_024509145.1 Vidua macroura
TCCCTCTACCCAGCTCCCAGTGCCCCCAGTATCCCCCCAGTGCTCTCCCAGTACACCCCAGTATGCCCAGTTCTGCTCTCCCAGTTCCCCCAGTATCCCCAGCTCCACCCTCCCAGTTTCTTCCAGTAACCCCAGTTCCTCCTGGCACCCTCCCAGTCCACCCAGTTCCCCAGTTCCTCCCTCCCAGTGCTCCCAGTTCTTCCAGTTCATCCTCCCAGTACCTCCAGTTTCCCTCAGTTCCCCCCCAACAGTGCCCCCAGTTTCCCCGTCCCAGTGCTCCCAGTGCCCCCAGTTACCCCCTCTCACTGCTCCCAGTTCCCCCCTCCCAGTTCCCCCCAAGTGGTCCCAGCACCCCCAGTTTCCCCCAATTCCCCCTCCCAGTGCCCCCAGTTCTCCCTCCCAGTGCTTCCAGTTTCCCCCAGCTTCCCCCTCCCTGTGCCCCCAGTGCCCCCCCCCAGTTTCTCCCAGTTCCCCCCATTTTCCCCAATTTCCCCCCTCCCAGTGCTCCCAGTTCCCCCCCCAGTGCCCCTCAGTTCCCCCCCCCAGTGTCCCCAGTTCCCCCCTCCCAGTGCTCCCAGTACCGCCGTGTCCCATCCCAGCGCCGAGCAGAGCCAGGCCCAGGCCCAGGAGCAGCCCCGGGGGCGCCATGGGGGAAGTGGGGGAGGGGCGGTGGGGGAGGGGCAGCCCGGGGGGGGTCCCCACCCACAGGAAGGCCCGGGCGGCCCCTCCCCCCCCCCCCCATCCCCCAATCCCAAATTCCGCTTTTTTCACCCGTTTATTAAAAAACCCAAAATCCAACAGCGAAACCGAGCGGGGGGGGAGGGGCCGCGAGCGGTGGGGGAGGGGCTCCGGCCGCCGTGGGCGTGGCTTCGAGGTGGGCGTGGCCTCAGGGTCCCTCGCTGAACCGCGTCACCCCCCCGGGGCGGGGCCGGGCCGGGGCCTGCTGGGGGGGGGGACAATGACGTCACCAGGGGGTCACCAAGAGGTCACTCGGTGTCCCCCAGCCCTTGGGGACACAATGACGTCACCAAGGGCCACCGGGTGTCCCCGATGTCCCCCCCAGGTCTCCCCCTGTGTCACCTCAGCCCCGTTCCCTGGGACTCCCGCGATGTCCCCGTGTCCCCCCCAGTGTCCCCTCGTGTCCCCCCCACGTCTGCCGCTGTCCCCCCATGTCCCTGCTGTCCCCAATGTCCCCCACCCCCTGACGTCCCCAGCGCTGTCCCCGCTATCCCCCCACTCCGGGGTGTCCCCAGTGTCCCCCTGTCCCTCGCCGTGTCCCTGTTCCCAGGGATGTCCCCCCTGTCCCCCTGTCCCTGCTGTCCCCGCATCCCCAGGGGTGTTCTCCTGTCCCCATGGCTGTCCCCGCTGTCCCCCTGTCCTCATGGGTGTTCCTCTGTCCCCCTGGCTATCCCCTGTCCCCGCTGTCCCTGCCATCCCCCAGCTGTCCCCCTGTCCCCTGTGTTCCCCCTGTCCCCACTATCCCAGCTGTCCCCCCTCTGTCCCACTGTCCCCCAGCTGTCCCCCTGTCCCCTGTGTTCCACCTGACCCTTCTGTCCCCTGGCTGTCCCCCTGTCCCCAGGGATGTCCCCCGGCTGTCCCCTGTCCCCGCTGTCACCTCGGGCCGCCGCCGGCCCAGCCCGCTGCCCTCCTTCCAGCCCATGGCCTGCAGCATCCGGCAGCCCAGGGGGGGCCCTCGGCGTCCCTGCGGCACGGGGGGGACACGGGGTCATGGAGTGTTACACGGGGTCACAGAGTGTCACAGAGTGTCACACGGGGTCACAGAGCGTCACACGGGGTCACAGAGCGTCACACGGGGTCACACGGGGTCACAGAGTGTCACACGGGGTCACTCAGTGTCACACGGGGTCACAGAGCGTCACACGGGGTCACAGAGTGTCACACGGGGTCATTCAGTGTCACACGGGGTCACAGAGCGTCACACGGGGTCACATGGGGTCACTCAGTGTCACACGGGGTCACACGCGGTCACTCAGTGTCACATGGGGTCACACGGTGTCACCCAGTGTCACCCCCACTGTCACACACAGGGGAGTGTCACCCACTGTCACCCTCAGGTGCCACTCCCAGCCCCAAAGACCCCAACTCCAAACAGGGTCCCCCAAACCCAGGTTCGAGGTGTCCCCCAGCGACTTTTGGGGTCCCCATCCCCATCTTTGGGGTCTCCATCCCCTTTTTTGGGGTCCCCCATATTCCCTCCCCCCCGTTTTCGGGGTGCTCACCCGGGGGTCGCGGGGGGTCCCCCAAATTTGCGCCGTTTGGGTTCGGGGGGGTCAGGCCCCCCCTGCTTCTCGCGGCGCTCGGCGGCGCGGGTCCCGGTACTTCATCTGGGGGGGAGGGGCAGCCGGGGTGACCCCGGCCCAGGGACCCCCCCGACCCCAGGGACCCCCCCAACCCCAGGGACCCCCCCCAGGGACCCCCCCGACCCCAGGGACCCCCCAGGGACCCCCCCCCAACCCCAGGGACCCCCCAGGGACCCCCCCCCCAACCCCAGGGACCCCCCCCCCAGCCCTCCCCCACCCCATGGGTGCACTGGGAACCCCCCCTCCCCATAAATGTCCCCCCCACCGTGTCCCCTCACCCCTGGGTGTCCCCAGTGTCCCCAGTGTCCCCCAGGTGTCCCCAGTGTCTCCAGTGTCCCCCAGGTGTCCCCAGTGTCCCCAGTGTCCCCCAGGTGTCCCCAGTGTCCCCCAGGTGTCCCCAGTGTCCCCAGTGTCCCCAGTGTCTCCAGTGTCCCCCAGGTGTCCCCAATGTCCCCAATGTCCCCAGGTGTCCCCAGTGTCCCCAGTGTCCCCCAGGTGTCCCCAGTGTCCCCAGTGTCCCCAGTGTCCCCCAGGTGTCCCCAATGTCCCCAATGTCCCCAGGTGTCCCCAATGTCCCTCACCTCGCTGTCCCCTCGCCCTGGGTGTCCCCAATGTCCCCAGTGTCCCCCAGGTGTCCCCCAGGTGTCCCCCAGGTGTCCCCAATGTCCCCAGGTGTCCCCAATGTCCCAGGTGTCCCCCAGGTGTCCCCAATGTCCCCAGGTGTCCCCAGTGTCCCCCAGGTGTCCCCAATGTCCCCAGTGTCCCCCAGGTGTCCCCAATGTCCCCAGGTGTCCCCAATGTCCCCAGGTGTCCCCCAGGTGTCCCCAATGTCCCCAGGTGTCCCCAATGTCCCTCACCTCGCTGTCCCCTCGCTCGGTTCCCTCGGCGGGGCCCAGGTGGCTCCGGCGCTGCAGCTCCAGGTTTTGCTGGGGACATTGGGGACATCACTGGGGACACTGGGGACACTGGGGGCTTTGGGACATTGGGGGACATCGGGGACATTGCGGGGCTCGGGGACATTGGGATGTTGGGGGTTTTGGGGACATTGGGGTCATTGGACTAATTTGGGACATTAGGAACATTGGGGGACATGGGGGCTTGGGGACATCGAGGACATTGGGGTGACCCTCCCGGTTTAGGGGACCCCAAAATCCCAGCAGGGTCCCAAGGTCACGGGGGAGGTGCCGGAGATTCGGGGAGGTTTTGGGGTGTTCTGGGGGCGATTTTGGGGCATTTCTGGCCTGTTTTTGGGCTGGTTTTGGGGTATTTTTGGGATAGTTTTGGGGTGGTTTTTGGGGCTGGTTTTGGGGCATTTTTGCGATAGTTTTGGGGTGGTTTTGGGATGGGTATTGGGGTGTTTTTGAGGCATTTTTGGGATAGTTTTTGGGGTGGTTTTGGGGCTGATTTTGGGGCTGATTTTGGGGTGCTCTTGGGGCTGGTTTTGTGGCAGTTTTGGGATGTTTCTGGCCTGGTTTTGGGTTTTTTCATGCTCTTTTCAGGGTTCTTTCTGGCCTGTTTTCAGACTGGTTTTGGGGTATTTTTGTGGTGTTTTTTGGCTGGTTTCAGGGTGTTTTGGGGGCTGGTTTTGTGATGTTTCTGGCCCTGGATTTGGGGCTGATTGCGGGGTATTTTTGGGGGCTGTTTTCGTGATGGTTTCAGGGTGTTTCTGGCCTGTTTTGGGCTGGTTTTGGGGTATTTTTGTGGTGGTTTTGGGGTGTTTCTGGCCTGTTTTTGGGCAGGTTTCAGGGTGTTTTTAGGGCTGGTTTCAGGGTGTTTTTAGGGCTGGTTTCAGGGTGTTCCTAGCCTGTTTTGGGGCTGGTTTCGGGGTGTTTTGTGGTGGTTTTGGGGCTGGTTTCGTAGTGGTTTTAGGGTGTTTCTGGCCCGTTTCTGGGCTGGTTTCAGGGTGTTTTTAGGGCTGGTTTTAGGGTGTTCCTGGCCTGTTTCTGGGCTGATTTCGGGGTGTTTTTGGGCAGGTTTCAGGGTGTTTTTGTGGTGTTTTTTTGGGGCCAGTTTCATGGCGGTTTTGGGGTGTTTCTGGCCCGTTTCTGGGCTGGTTTCAGGGTGTTTCTGGGCTGGTTTCGGGGTGTTTTGGGGTACCTTGTGCAGCCCCGAGAGCTGCTGGTGGCGCAGCAGGGCCTCCCTGCTGGGGAACTGCCTGCGGCACAGCAGGCACGCCAGCTTGGCCCAGTCTGTCAGCGGCTCCTCGGGGACCCCCGGGGCCCCCCCGCGCTCCCCCTCCTCCTCACTCTCGCTCTCCCCCGCTGTAGGCGGCCACCAGCCCCCGGGGGGGGCTCTGGGGGGGAAAAATGGGGGTTAGGGGGGGTTTGAGGGGAAAAAAAAAGAGGTTTTCAGGGGGAAAAATGGGGGTTTTGGGGGGGGTTTGAGAGGGAAAATTTGAGTTTTCGGGGGGAAAAAATGAGGGTTGGGGGGATTGGGGGCGGAAAATGGGGTTTTGAAGGGGAAAAAAAATGGGGGTTGGGGGGGGGAAAATTGAGTTTTTTGGGGAAAAGAAAATGGGGGGTCAGCAGGGGATTGGGGGTGGAAATGGGGTTTTAGGGGGATTTTGGGGGGGAAATGGGGGACAGGAGGGGTTTTGGGGGGATTTGGAAGGGAAAATGGGCATCAGGGGGGATTTGGGGAGGGAATGGGGGGTCAGGAGGGGTTTGGGGGGAAAAATGGGGTTTTTGGGGGTGTCTCAGGTGGGGTTTGGGGCATCTCAGGGTGTTTTGGGGGGGTTTTTCAGGGGTTTTGGGGGTCTCAGAGTATTTTGGGGGAGGGTTTAGGGGGATTTGGGGGGGGATTTGGGGGGGGATTTGGGGGTCTCAAGGGGTTTTGGGGGGATCTCAGAAATTTAGAGAGATATTTTTGGGGAGGGTCATGGTGGTCCTTTGAGGGGATCTCAAGTGTGTTTTTGGGGGGGGTCTCAGGTGTGTTTGGGGGGGTCTCAGGTGTGTTTTTGGGGGGGTCTCAGGTGTGTTTGGGGGGGGTCTCAGGTGTGTTTGGGGGGTCTCAGGTGTGTTTGGGGGGGTCTCAGGTGTGTTTTGGGGGGTCTCAGGTGTGTTTTGGGGGGGTCTCAGGTGTGTTTTGGGGAGGGTCTCAGTGTGTTTTTGGGGGGATCTCAGGTGTGTTTTGGGGAGGGTCTCAGGTGTGTTTTGGGGGGGGTCTCACCAGCCTCTCGTCGCCCCCCAGCCGGGGCAGCTCCAGGGGGAGGTGCTGCCGCTCGGCCAAAGCGCCCTGGGGGGGGTCAGGGGGGGTCACAGGGGGTCCCCAAAATTCCCAATGTCCCCCTCCCACATTGCCAGCCCCCCCTAAACTCTCAGAATCCCCAAATCCCCCCCAAATCCATCCAAAGCCCCCCTGGACATTCCCCAAACCCCTTCAAATCCCCCCCAAACACCCCCAATAATCCCCCAGGACCCCCCCAAGTCTCTTGACATCCCCCAAACCCCCCCCTCAAATCCTTCTAAACCCAACAAAGCCCCCCAGGACCCCCCCATTTCCATTCTAGACTCCCCAAAAGCCCCCCAGGGCTCGCCCAACTGCCCCCAAACCCCCTCAGAACCCCCCCAAAACCTCCCCAAACCCTCTCAATATCCCCCAACCCCCCCCCCGATTCCCCAAACCCCACTTTTTTTTTCAGGGTGGTGTAGCCAGCATCAGTTGTGACCACCCAAACCCCCCCAAAACCCCCCAGACCCCCCCAAATCCCCCAAAGTCACCTTTTTCTGCAGGATGACGTAGCCAGTGACAGCCATGACCACCCAAACCCCACCCAAATTCCCCAAAAGCCCCCCAAAACCCCCCAATTCACCTTTTTCTCCAGGATGGTGTAGCCAGCGTCAGCTGTGACCATCCAAAAACCCCCAAATCCCCCCAAACTCCCCCCAGACCCCCCAGACTCACCTTTTTCTCCAGGATGGTGTAGCCAGCATCAGCTGTGGCCATCCAAACCCCCCCCCCAAATCCCCCCCAGACCCCCCAATCCACCTTCTCCTCCAGGATGGCCTAGCTCTGACCACCCAAACCCCCTCAAATCCCCTAAAACCCCCCAAAACCCCCCAGGACCCCCCCAATCCACCTTCTCCAGGACGGCGTAGCTCTGACCACCCAAACCCCCCCAAACTCCCCCCAGACCCCCCAAATTCACCTTTTTCTCCAGGATGGCGTAGCCAGCATCAGCTGTGGCCATCCAAAACCCCCCCCAAACCCCCCCAAATCCCCCCCAGACCCCCCAGACTCACCTTTTTCTCCAGGATGGCCTAGCTCTGACCACCCAAACCCCCCCAAATCCCCTAAACCCCCCCCCCCAAAACCCCCCCAGACCCCCCCAAATTCACTTTTTTCTCCAGGATGGCGTAGCTCTGACCACCCAAACCCCCCCAAATCCCCCCCAAATCCCCCCAGACTCACCTTTTTCTCCAGGATGGCGTAGCCGGCGTCGGCCGCCGCCGCCTCCCTGCGCTCGTCCTCGCGGGGGGCCGGGGGGGGGCCCCGCGCTGCGGCCGCTCTCGCGCTGCTTGTTCAGGCTGCGCGCCCAGCGCTCCATGTCCTTGGCAATCTGGGGGGGCACGGCGGGCACGGGCTGGGGGGCGCCCCCAGAGACCCCCCAAGGACACCCAGGGACCCCAAGGAGCACCCAGAGACCCCCAAGGCCAGAGACCCCCAGGAATACCCAGAGACCCCCCCCCAGGAGCCTCCAGGGACACCCAGAGACCCCCAGGAACCCCCCCAAGAGCACCCAGAGACCCCCAGGAACACCCAGAGACCCCCCAGGAATACCCAGAGAACCCTCAGGAGCACCCAGGGACACCCAGAGACCCCCCAGGAATACCCAGGAGCAACCAGGGAGCCCCCCAGGAGCAACCAGAGTACCCCAAGGGCACCCAGGGACACCCAGGGACACCCAGAGCACCCAGAATACCCCAGGAACCCCCCAGGAGCACCCAGAGCACTCCCAGGAACACCCAGGGACACCCAGGGAGCCCCCCAGGAGCACCCAGAGCACCCCAAGGGCACCAGAGACCCCCAGGAATACCCAGAGACCCCCCCAGGAGCCTCCAGGAACACCCAGGGACACCCAGGAGCATCCAGAGACCCCCAAAGAACACCCAGGGACACCCAGAGACTCCCAGGAACCCCCCCAGGAGCACCCAGAGACCCCCCAAGAGCACCCAGAGACACACAGAGACCCCCCAGGAATCCCTCCCAGGGACACCCAGAGCACGCCCAGAAGCACCCAGAGACCCCCAGGAGCACCCAGAGCCCCCCCAGATCCCTGGGAGGACACAGGGATGGGAGAAATGGGGGTTTTGGGGGGATTTTAGGGGTGTTTAAGGAGGTTTTAGGGGGGCTTTGGGAACTGTCTTTGGGGATCTGGGGGGGGTTGAAGAGCACCCAAAGACCCTCCAGACCCCCCAGAATGACCAGAGCACCCCCAGACCCCCCCATTTCTCAGGGTTCCTCCCCCCATTTTAGAACCCAACTCAAATTTTAGGATTCCCCCCCCGATTTTTAGGGCTCCCTCCTGTTTTTGGGGTTCCCCCCCTCCCCTGCCTCACCTGCTGGGCCGTTTTGGTTTTGTGTTTCTCCTTTTTGTCCTTGGGCTCTTTTGGGGTGCCGGGGGTGCCCGGGGGTCCCGGGGGGGGCTCGGCGGGGGGGGCGGCCACGTAGGTGCGTCTGTCCCCGTCCCAGTACAGGTACTGCCCCGCCCCCGCGTCGTAGTAGTACTGCAGGGGGGGGTGGGGGGGGTCAGCACCCCAAAAACCACCCCATGGAACCCCCAAAACTGTCCCTTGGAACGCCAAAAATCGCCCTTGAAAACTCAAAAAATCCCTCCCCAGAACGCACAAAATCTCCCTTTTCTACCCCAAAAACCGCCTCCTGGAACCCCCCAAAATCTCCTTTTTCTACCCCAAAAATCACCCCTTGGAACCCCCAAAACTGTCCCTTGGAACCTGCAAAAAATCCCTCCCCAGAACGCACAAAATCTCCCTTTTCTACCCTAAAAATCGCCTCCTGAAACCCCCAAAATCTCCTTTTTCTACCCCAAAAATCACCCCTTGGAACCCCCAAAACTGTCCCTTGGAATGCCCAAAAATTCCTCCCCAGAACGCACAAAAATCTCCCTTTTCTACCCTAAAAATCCCACCTCAGAACCTCCAAAATCAACACCTGGAATGCCAAAAATCGCCCCCCCAAAATCTCCCCTTAAAACCACGAAAATCATCCCTTTGTACCCCAAAATTCCCCCTCAAAACCCCCAAAAATCCCCCCTCGGCACCCCCAAAATCTCCCTTATCTACCCCAAAAATCACCCCTTGGAACCTCCCAAAATCAACCCCTGGAACCCCAAAAATGACCCCCCAAAACCCCAAAAATCATTTTTTACCCTTAAATTGCCCCTTGGAACCCCCAAAATTGTGTCCCAATATCCCCAAAATTGCCCCTTTCTACCCCAAAAAATCACTCCTTGGAACCCCCCAAAATCAACTCCTGGAACCCCAAAAATCCCCCCTTGGAACCCCAAAAATCGCCCCCCAGAATCACCCCTTAAAACCCCAAAAATAATCCCTTTGTACCCCAAAATTACTCCTCAAAACTGCTTCTTTGTACCCCAAAAATCATCTCTGGAACCCCCAAAATTTTCCCTTTATACCCCAAAAATTGAGGTTTTTAACCCATTTTTTTCACAGCTTAAATTGGGGTTTTGAAGGTTAAAATTCAACTGGAAAAGGTTGAAAAACCTCTCGTGTACCCCAAAATTTCATTTTGTACCCCAAAACCTCCCACCGACCCCCCCCAAATCCCAAATCCCACCCTAAATCCGTGGTTTTACCCCCAAAATCTCCCACCCTTAAACCAGCATTTTCAAGCCTAGAATTTCACTTTTTTCGCCAAAAATGCCAATTTTTTTCAGCCAAAACTTTGCTTTTTTCACCCCAAATTTCACTCCGAGATTTTGGGGTACCCCAAACCCATCCCCCCAAACCCCCAACCCCCCCCCCAAAATTTGTGGGTTTACCTTTAAAACAGCATTTTCGGCTCTAAAAATCTCCATTTTTTTCACCCAAAATTTCCATTTTTTTGATCGAAACTTGGCTTTTTTCACCCCAAATTTTTGGGGTACCCCGAATTCCTCCCCCCCCGCACCCCAAAACCCCAAACCTGGGAGTGGGGGTCGTAGTAGAGCCCCGTGAGGGGGTCGTAGTAGTACCCCGAGGTCTCGTCGTACTGGTAGGTGGAGACGTCAGGCACGGCTTGGGGGGGGACAGAGGAGAATTTTTGGGGGTCCCCCAAAATTTTTAGGGGTCCCCAAAATTTTTGGGGTCTCCCCCAGCATCGCCCAATCCTTGGGAATTCTAAAATACCCAAAAAATGCCTCGAGGGTTGGGGGAATTTGGGGTTTGGAAATGCCAAAATTCCCCCAAAATTCCCCCAAAATGCCCCTCAGGACCCCCTCAAAAATCGCTTTGGAACCCCCCAAATATCCCGAGACCCCCTAAAATCCCCTCCAGGACCCCCCAAAATTCCCCCAAATTCCCCGAAATTGCCCTCCAGACCCCCAGGGCCCCCCAAATCCCCCCCCAGAACCCCCCAAAATTTTACCAGGGTCCCCCAAATCCCCTTCAGACCCCCCAGAATTCCCCAAAATTCCCCCAGGATCCCCCAAAATCTCCCCTGGGAGCCCCCCAAACCTTTCACTCCCCCCTAAACCAAACAAGACCCCTCAGAACTCCCCAAATTTCCCCCCCAAAACCCCCCAGGCCCCCCCCCAAATCCCCCCCACAATGCCCAAAATCCCCTCAAATTCCTCCAACTCCCCCCCCTCCCAGGACCCCCAAAAATCCCCCCAAATCCTCAAAAATCCCCCCCAGAATGCCCCAAATCCCCCCAAGGACCCCTCAAACCCCCCCCAAACCCCCCAACCCCCCCCAAAATCTTCCCCCATGATGCCCAAAACCCCCCAAAATCCTCCAAAATCCCCCCCAGAATGCCCCAAATCCCCCCCCCAGGACCCCCCAGATCCCCCCAAAATCCCCCCAAATCTCCCCTAGGACCCCCCTAAATCCCTCAAAACCCCCTCAAATCGCCCAAAACCCCCCCTCAGGACACCCTAAACCCCCCCCAGGACCCCCCAAAACCCCCCAGTCCCCTCCCCCACTCACGGTACTGCCCGTAGCTGTCCCCGCTGGGGGGGGCGGCCGGGGGGGGGCCCCGCGGGGGCCGAATTTGGGGTCTCGGCCTTGAGGGGCCCCTGAGTAGGTCTGGGGGAGGGGGGAGGGGAGCACCCCAAAATTAAACCCCCAGCCCCAAAACCCCCCAGAACGTCCCAAACCCCCTCCCCCCCAACCCGCCCCCCCCTTTTTATGGGGCTCCCCCTTCTCATTTTAAGCTCCCCCCCCCCATTCACAGCCCCTCCCCCCCATTTCCCCCAAATTTTGGGGTCTCTCACCCCCCCCATCTTAGGACCCCTCAATTGCCCACCCCCAATTTTTGGGGTCCCCACCCTCAATTTTATGATTCCCCCCCCCCCCCTCAATTTTTTGGGGTCTTCCCCTGAGTTTTCAGACCCCTTCCCCAATTTTGGCTCTTTTTCCTTCCCTTCCCCCCCCCCCCCGAATTTTTGGGGTCCCCCCCCCCCCCTCACTTTTAGAGCTCCTCTCACCCCAATTTTTGGGGTCCCCCCTCAATTTCACGACCCCTCCCCTCGATTTTTTGGGCTCCCCCCGAGTTTTAGGACCCTTCCCCCAATTTTAGCTCCTTTTCCTTCCCCCCCCCCCCTCCCCAATTTTTGGGGTCCCACCTGGCCGGGGGGTCCCGGGGGTGTCGCCGCGGGGGTCTCGGCGGTGGGGGAGGGGTAGGGGGTGGTGCCGGGGGGGGCGCGGGGGGGGAAGGCCCCCCCCCCTCCTGCCCCTCCCCCTCCCCCCGCGGGGTCCTGCGCCGGCTCCTCCGGGCCTGCAGGGGGCGCCAAGCGCCCGGGAGGTGACGTCATTGGGGGGCGGGGAGGGGAGGGACCACACCTGGGGACACCTGGGGGGGGGGAGGGGCCACACCTGGAGGGGGGCTGGGAACACCTGGGGGGGGAGATGGTCACACTTGGGGACACCTGGGGAGGGGAGGGGCCACACCTGGCAGGGAGCTGGGAACACCTGGGGGGAGCTTGGGGGCAGCTGGGGACACCTGGTAGTGGAGGGGCCACACCTGGGAACACCTGGGGACACCTGGGGACACGTGGGGAGGGAGATGGTCACACCTGGGGACACCTGAGAACAGGAACCACACCTGAGGACACCTGGAGAAAGGAGGGTCTACACCTGGGGACACCTGGAAAAGGGAGGGGCCACACCTGGGGACACCTGAGAAAATGAAGCACACCTGGGGACACCTGGGGAGGGGAGGAGCCACATCTGGGGACACCTGGGGAAGGGAGGGTCACACCTGGGGACACCTGGGGAGGGGAAGGTCACACCTGGGGACACCTGGGACAGGAACCACACCTGGTTTGGCGCCAGCACTCACCGGGGGCGGGGCCATCAGCCTTGGCAGGGGCGGGGCCAGACAGGGCGGGGCCGGGAGGCGGGGGCCGAGGCGCCTTTCAGGTAGGCGGGGCTGTAGAGGGCGGGGCCAGGCCCGGGGAAGGGCTCCTCTGATTGGTAGAAGCCGCTGAAGTCAGCGCTGGGCTCCTCCCCCCCCGCCCAGGGCGTGTCCCCGCCGGGGGCTGCCTGGGGGAGGGGAGAAACTCAGATCTTAAATAATTCAAACTTTTTGTGCTGAAAAGTACAAACATACCATAAAATATTAAATTTCTTAATAAAATTACACTTTTTTTAATAATACAAAAATATATGTATTCATGTTTACATACATATGAGCTTATACTGTTAAAAATGAAGTTTTTTACATTAAATTAAAACTAAATTACAGAAATTTAGATTATTTAAAAGGCTGCCTGTAAGACACAAAAGATTAATCGCTAACTTAGAAATAAAATTAAATTAAGTGCTGCTTGTTAATTAAATTATCCAAAAGATTTTGTAGAGAACAGTTAATTGCTCTGTAATTCTTCAATAGAATGCTATAATATTTATAAGATTATTATGCAAATAAAATATAAAAAACATTTAATTTTAATCACAAAATACTACTTCAAACATTTCTAACCCCAACGTTAACAGAAGCAAAAAAAATGTTAAAAACTTTTTAGAACTGGAGAAGACAGCTCAGACCACGCCCCTCACTGTGGAACCACGCCCATGGAGTGAAAACCACACCCCCTTCCCACCAGGCCCCGCCCCCCAGGTTTAAACCACGCCTGATTGGTCACTGAGTTCTGCACACTCAGCAGAGCCCCGCCCCTCCATTAAAGCCCCACCCTCAAGTCCACAGGCCCCTCACACTCATTGGCCACACCCAGGCCACACCCCATAACCTCGCCCACCTGTGATAGTGCCCACCCCCACCCCAAGCCCTGCCCACCTGCCCAGGTGTGCCCCTCACATCCTCAGGTGTGCTCCTCACCTGTGCAAGTGAGCCTCTCACCTGTGACAGTGCCCACTTGCCCAGGTGTGCCCCTCACCTGTGACAGTTCTCACCTGCCCAGGTGTGCCCTTACCTGCCCATAGTGCCCCTCACCTGCCCAGGTGTGCCCTCACCTGTGACAGTTCTCACCTGCCCAGGTGTGCCCTCACCTGTGACAGTTCTCACCTGCCCAGGTGTGCCCTCACCTGTGACAGTGCCCACTGGGCCGCAGCGATGGCCGTGGAGGCGACGGAGGCGGCGCTGGCGCGGGGGGGCCCCTCCCCAGGCCCCGCCCCCTGCACGTCCCTGGGGGAGGAGCCTCATGTCAGGGGCGGGGCCTGATGCCTTGGAGGGGCTTGGTTGGTAAGGGGGCCGGGTTTGTGATGGGGGTGTGGCCTGTGCTGGGTGTGTCTCATTGTGGGGCGGGGCTTAAGGAATTGGGCGGGGCTTAAGTGATCAGGAACCATCACAGGCACTGGGCTGGGGCTGTGGGCGGGGCCTGTGCCGGGTGTGGTGCTAGGGGGTGGGGCCATGTGTGGGGGCAGGGCCTGTGCCCAGGGGCGGGGCCTGTGCCAGGTGCAGTGCCAGGGCAGGGCCTAAGGGGCGGGGCGTGTGCCAGGTGTGTGACTGTGTCAGGTCAAGGGTGGGGCCGAGGGCTGGGACCTCTGCCAGGTGTATGAACACACCTGGATGGGGGCAGGGCCCTTGCGCAGGTGCGGTGCCACGCCCAGGTATTGGGCCACACCCAGGTGTGGTGCCACACCCATGTATGGCGCCATGCCCAGATGCGGTGCCATGCCCAGGTGCAGTGCCACGCCCAGGTACGGTACCCATACCCAGATGTGCTGCCACACCCAGGTTTGGTGCCACGCCCTGGTGCAGTGCCACGCCCAGGTGCGGTGCCACGCCCCTCACCTCTTGGAGCCCTTGGCGAACTCCACGTTGATGCTCTTGCCGTCGATGTGCAGGGGCGGGTGCAGGGCCTGCAGCATCTGCAGCAGCTGCGCCGCTTCCTGCGGGGGGCACGGGCAGGGGGGCGTGGGCAGGGGGCACCGGGCTCCAGGTGCTCCCAGTCCCTCCCAGTCCATCCCAGTCCATCCCAGTCCTGCACCACAATGGTGGCTGGGCTCCCCAAGTCCCTCCCACTGCCATGCCATGACCCTCCCAATATCCCCCAGTCCATCCCAGTCCTCCCCAGTCCATCCCAGTCCCCCACCACATCAATAACTGTGCCTACCCACCTCTCCCAGTTCCTCCCAGTGCCCCCCAGTTCCTCCCAGTGCCCCCCAGTCCCTCCCAGTGCCCCCCAGGCCCTCCCAGTTCCTCCCAGTGCCCCCCAGTCCCTCCCAGTGCCCCCCAGTCCATCCCAGTGCCCACCACGTGTTGATCTGGCTGCTGTACTCAGAGAAGCCCAGCAGGACGTGCCCGTCCCAGTTACCCCAAATAATTCCCAGTACATCCCATTCCTCCCAGTCCTCTCCCAGTCCCTCCCGGTCTCCCCAGTCCCACCTAGTCTCTCCAGCCCCCCCCAGTCCCTCCCAGTGTCCCCAGTACCCACCACGATGGTGACCCAACCCCCACAATCCCTCCGTGTTCCCTCCAGTCCCTCCCAGTCCCTCCCAGTCCCTCCCAGTGGCTCCCAGTGCCCCCCCAGTGGCTCCCAGTGGCTCCCAGTGCCCCCCCAGTGCATCCCAGTGCCCCCCCAGTGCCTCCCAGTGGCTCCCAGTGCCCCCCAGTGCCCCCAGTACCACGATGGTGCTGAGCTGCACGAAGGCGAAGCCGCGGTTCAGCTGCGTTTGCCGATCTTTGATCACGCGCACGTTGGCGGCCGAGAGCGCGGCGAAGGGGGCGAGCGCGGCCAGGATGGACTCCAGGCTGCTCTGGGGGTGCAGGTTCCGCAGGATGATGGCTGTGGGGACAGCACGGGCACCTGGGCACACCTGGGGATGCCTGGGGGCACCTGGAGATACCTGGGGGCACCTAGGGATACCTGGGGGCACCTGGAGATACCTGGGGGCACCTAGGGATACCTGGGGGCACCTGGAGATACCTGGGGGCACCTAGGGATACCTGGGGGCACACCTGGGGGCATCTGGGGGCACATAGGGATACCTGGAAATACCTGGGGACACATCTGGGCACACCTGGGGATACCTGGAGATACCTAGGGGCACACCTGGGGACACCTGGGCACACCCCGGGGCACCTGAGCACCCCTAGAAATACCTGGGGACACACCTGGGCACACCTGAGCATGCCTGGGGGCATCTGAGCACACCTGGGGATATCTCAGGATACCTGGGGACACACCTGGGGACACCTGGGAACAGCTGGGGATACCTGAGGGCACACCTGGGGAGGCATCTGGGCACACCTGCCGAAGGGGGCGAGCGCGGCCAGGATGGACTCCAGGCTGCTCTGAGGGCACCTGGGGATACCTGGAAATACCTGGGGGCACACCTGGGGGCACCTGGAGATACCTGGAGATACCTGGGGGCACACCTGGGCACACATGGGGATACCTGGAAATGCCTGGGGGCACACCTGGGGATACCTGGAGATACCTGGAGATACCTGGGGGCACACCTGGGCACACCTGGGGATACCTGGGGGCACCTAGGGATACCTGGAAATACCTGGGGGCACACCTGGGCACACATGGGGATACCTGGGCGCACACCTGGGAACACCTGAGCACACCTGGATATACCTCAGGATACCTAGGGACACACCTGGGGGCACCTGGGAACATCTGAGAGGACACCTGAGCACACCTGGGGACACCTGAGCACACCTGAATCCCTCCAGTCCTCCCACAAGATCCCCTTCAGCCCCCCACCCAACAAACACCCCAGATCCCCCAAACCCCCCCAGAACCTGCAAATGCACCCCAAAATCTCCTAAAAAAAAATCTCAAAAATCCCAAAAAAATCTCAAATTCACCCTGAAACCCCCAAAAAATTCCCAAAATAAAAAAAAAAAATCCCTAAAATCCCCAAATTCACCCAAAAATCCCCAAATCCACCCCAAAATCCTTTTAAAAAAATCCCAGACATCCCCCAAATCCACCAAAAATCCCCAAAATCCCAAAAAATTCCCCCCAAAAATCCCCAAATCCCCAAGCCCACACTCACTGTCGTTGGCGTTGTCAGCTCCGGGCTCGGTGCCCCCCTGGGACCCCCCCGGGGGGACCCCCGAGGGTGGGTCCGTAGGGTTGGGGGAGGGGCAGGAGCCCCCCTCCCCCCCCCGGCACCAGCTCCGGCCGGGGACCCCCAGGACCCCTCTGCTCGGCCTCTGCACCCCAAAAAAAAAACCCCAAATCAGGGATTGAACCCACAAAAAACCCTAAAATCAGAAATTGAACCCCCAAAAAAAAACCCAAAATCATGGAATGAACCACCCAAAAAAACCCCAAACCAGGGATTGAACCAAAAAAAAAAACAAACCCAAAAAAACCACCCAAAATCAAGGATGGAACCCCCAAAAAAACCCAGAAAAAAAACAAAAAAAAAACCCAAATCAGGGATTGAACCCCCCCAAAAAAAGATCCCAACCAGGGACTGAACGCCAAACAAACCCGAAAAAAAACCCAAAATCAGTGATTGAACCCCAAAACCAGGGGTACAACCCCAAATCTAGGGGACCCCTGCATGTTGGGGGGCACCCCAATAATTTGGGGGAGTTTTGTGGCATTTTAAGGTGTTTTGGGGGGGTGCCCCAAAGTTTTTGGGGTAAAATCCTGGGATTTGGGGTCACTCACCGGCTTTGGGGACGCCACACTTGAAACATTTCTCACGGCGCTTGAAGTTCTGCACCCCGCACTGGGAACCCCAAAATGTCACACCCCAAAATGCCACACCCCAAAACATCACACTCCAAAATGCCACACCCCAAAACTGCTGCACCCCAAAATCACAGCACCCCCAAACTTCTCCAAACCCCACAAAGCACAGCCCCCCAAAATTGTCCCACCCTAAAACTGACAAACCCCAAAACTCCCCTAGACCCCCAAACTCACCCCCAGAGCCCCCCAAACCGCTGCACCCCAAAAACCTCTCAACCCCCCCAAGACTCCCCCCAAAACTCCCCAGGATCCCCCCAAAAATCCTTTCATGACAACCCAAATTACCCCCAGTGCCCTCCCAGTGCCCCCCAGTATCTCCCAGTACCCCCCCAGTGTCCCCTACTGCCTCCCAGTACCCCCCCAGTGCTCTCCCAGTGCCCCCCAGTGCCCTCCCAGTACCCCCCTAGTGCTCTCCCAGTGCCCCCCAGTACCCCCCAGTGCCCTCCCAGTGCCCCCCAGTATCTCCCAGTACCCCCCCAGTGCCCCCCAGTACCCCCCCAGTGCCCTCCCAGTGCCCTCCCAGTGCCCCCCAGTGCCCCCCACCTTGGCACAGAGCCAGTCCTCGTTGATTTTGGGTTTGGGGTCGCTGTAGTGCAGGGACACGCGGTGCCCCAGCAGGGTCAGCCCGGCCTGGGGGGCACAGGGGGGGCACAGAGGGGTCAGGGGGGCACGGCGGGGGGCACAGGGACACGCGGTGCCCCAGCCTGGCCCGGGGGGGGCACGGGGAGGGGCACCAGAACACAAATCTGGGGGGCACCAGGGCTGGAATTGGGGGGCACCAAGGTTTGAGGTGGGGACAGCAGAGCTTGTCCTAAGGGGCACCAGGGCTGGAATTTGGGGGCACCTGGGGGGCACCAGGACGTGAATCTGGGGGGTACCAGGGCTGGAATTTGGGGGCAGCTGGGGGGCACCAGGATGTGAATCTGGGGGGTACCAGGGCTGGAATTTGGGGGCACCTGGGGGGCACCAGGACGTGAATCTGGGGGGCACCTGGGGGGCACCAGGATGTGTATCTGGGGGGTACCAGGGTTAGAATTTGGGAACACCTGGGGGGCACCAGGACGTGAATCTGGGGGGTACCAGGGCTGGAATTTGGGAATATCAGGACTTGTTTTGAGGGGCACCAGTGGGGCACCAGAACATGAACTGGGGGCACCAGGGCTGGAATTTGGGAACACCAGGGGGGCACCAGGATGTGAACCTGAGGGGCACCAAGGCTGGAATTGGGGGGCACCAAGGTTTGAGTTGGGGACACCAGAGCTTGTCTCGAGGGGCACCAGGGGGGCACCAGGATGTGAAATGGGGGCACCAGGGCAGGAATTTGGGGACACCAGGACTCGTTTTGAGGGGCACCAGGGGGACATAAACCCTTAAATCTGTGGGGTACCGAGCTGGGCACCAGGACATGAAATGGGGGCACCTGGGCTGGAACTGGGGGGGACCAGGGGGCACCAGGACACGAACCAGGGGGGCACCAGGGTATGAACTGGGGGGCACCAGGGGGGCACCAGGACTGGGATGGAGGGGGCACCAGGACGTGAATTTGGGGGCACCAGGACGTGACCCATGGCGGTGCCAGGGCTGGAATTGGGGGGCACCAGGAGGCAAACTGGGGTACCAGAACTCGTCCCAGATGGCACCAGCAGCTCGTACTGGGAACACTGGGACTCGTACCAGAGCCCTGTGCCCATTCCCCACCGCGGGGACACGGCCACCAGTACGGACCAGTACACACCAGTATGGACCAGTATGGACCAGTACACACCAGTACACACCAGTACGGACCAGTACACACCAGTATGGACCAGTACGGACCAGTACACACCAGTATGGACCAGTACACACCAGTACGGACCAGTACACACCAGTATGCACCAGTACACACCAGTATGCACCAGTACCACCACATAGCCCCTGCCCCACCCGCTTGGCATCTCCCCCACCTCCACCCCTCCCCTCCATTAGCCCCTCCCCCACATGGTTGGCCCCTCCCCCTTCTGGTTGACCTTTTACCTGTTGTCCCCTCCCCTTTTTCATTGGCCCCTCCCCCAGCTGTTGACCCCTCCCCTTTTTCGTTGGCCCCTCCCTCACCTGTTGCCCCTCCCCTTTTTCACTGGCCCCTCCCCCACCTGGTTGGCCTCCATCCACCTGGCCGCCTCCTGCACGTGATGGAATTCCACGAAGGCGAATCCGCGGCTCTGACCTGGGGGAGGGGGGGGATGGGGGGCACCCATGGGTGCTCTGGGACCCCCTGGGGTGGGCAAGGGCACCCGGGGACCCGCTGGGGTGGGGACAGGACGCCCGTGGGTGGTGCTGGAACCCCTGGGGGACCCCCAAGGTGAAGCCTACAGGTGCTCCTGGTGCCCCTCTGGAGTCTGGGTGTCCCTCGAGGTGGGCTCAGCACCCCTGGGTGCTCCTGGGGAGGGGTCTAGGGAGGAGTTTGGCACCCCTGGGTGCCCCTAAAGCTGGGCTCAGCACCCCTGGGTGCTCCTGGGGATGGGTCTGGCACCCCTGGGTGCTCCTGGGGACAGGTCTGAGGAGGAGTTTGGCACCCCTGGGTGCCCCTAAAGCTGGGCTCAGCACCCCTGGGTGCTCCTGGGGATGGGTCTGGCACCTCTGGGTGCCCCTTAGGCTGAAGATGGGGACAGGTCTGGTGTCCCTGGCTTTGGATCTGGCACCCCTGGGTGCTCCTAAGAAGGGACTGGCACCCCTGGAGAACAGACTGGCACCCCTGGGTGCTCCTAAGAACAGGACAAGCACCCCTGGGTGCTCCTGAGGAGGTAAAAAGCACCTCTGGGTGCTGCCTAAGGACAAGACTGGCACCCCTGGGTGCCCCTAAAATGGGATTAACAGCCCTGGGTGCCCCCCGAGTCTGGTGCAGCACCCCTGGGTGCTCCTGAGAAGAGGACAAGCACCCCTGGGTGCCCCTAAAGAGGAAACTGACACCCTTGGGTGCCCCTAGGGAGGGGATCAGCACCCCTGGGTGCTCCTGAGGAAGAGACAAACACCTCTGGGTGCCCCTAAAGATTATGTTGGCACCCCTGGGTGCCCCTAGGAAGGGCATGAGCACCCCTGGGTGCCCCTATGGAATGGACTAGCACCCCTGGGTGCCCCCCAAGTCTGGTGCAGCACCCCTGGGTGCCCCTAGAGATGAGACTGGCACCCCTGGTTGCCCCTAGAGAAGGGACAAGCAGTCCTGGGTGCTCCCTAAAGACACGATGGACACCCCTGGGTGCTCCCTAAAGACAAACCTGGCACCCCTGGGTGCCCCTGGGGAAATGATGAGCACCCCTGGGTGCTCCTGGGGAGGAGACAGACACCCCTGGGTGTCCCTAGGGAGGGGACAGGCACCCCTGGGTGCCCCTGGGGAATGGTACCAGCACCCCTGGGTGCCCCTGGCAATGGGATCAGCAGCCCTGGTGCCCTTCCAGTCCAGTGCAGCACCCCTGGGTGCTCCCAATTCCAGCACAGCACCCCTGGGTGCTCCTCGGAAGAGACTGGCACCTCTGGGTGCCCCTGAGGGTGGCATCAGCACCCCTGGGTGTCTTCAGGAAGAGAAGAGACACCCTTGGCTGCTCCTAGAGATGACATTGGCACCCCTGGGTGCCCCTCGGGAGAGGACCAGCACCCCCGGGTGCTCCTAGAGAGGGGACAGGCACCCCTGGGTGCTCCCAAATTGAGACACGCACCTCTTGGTGCTTCTGAGGACAGGACCAGCACCCCTGGGTGCTCCTAGCGAGGGGACAGGCACCCCTGGGTGCCACCAGAGAGGGGACAGGCACCCCTGGGTGCCCCTGGGGATGGGACCAGCACCCCTGGGTGCTCCTGAAAAGGAGATAGGCACCCCTGGGTGCCCCTAAAATGAAGATCAGCACCCCTGGGTGCCCCCTAAACCTTTCAGAAGCACCCCTGGGTGCTCCTAAAGATGAGACTGACACCCCTGGGTGCCCCTAAAGATGGAACCAGAAGCCGTGGGAGCTCATTGGAAGGGACAGACACCCCCGGGGAGGGGACAGGCACCCCTGGGTGCCCCCTAAGCCTGGCAAAAGCACCCCTGGGTGCTCCTAAGGAGGGGACAGGCACCCCTGGGTGCCCCTAGGGAACAGGACCACCCCCCCCAGGTGCCCCCTGGCATGGGCAGGGCAGGGCAGGGACCCCTCCCCCCTCCAAGGGACCCGGATGTCAGGGTGCCCCCCACCCTAAAGAGAGCCCAGATGTGAAGGACGGGGAGCCCAGGTGAGCAGGGGAGGGGCTCAGTGAGAAGGGGCGGGGCTCAGTGAGAAGGGGCGGGGCTCAGGTGAGCAGGGGAGGGGCTCAGTGAGCAGGGGCGGGGCTCAGGTGAGACTCACCTGAGGACTTGTTGCGCATCAGCCGCACCTCACGGGGCTGCACCCCCTGCGCCTGCAGCTGCGCCCGGATCTGGGGGGACACGGGGACATGGGGACATGGGGCCATCATGGCAGGGGGTGGGGCCACAAGAGAGGGGTGGGGCCATCCCAGGCAGGGGGTGGGGCCATCTCAAATTGGGACAGGGCTACTTTAAGTGGGGCAGAGCTATCCCAGGTAGGGGCGTGGCCATCCCAGAAGTGAGAGGTGCCATCACGGCAGGGGGCGGGACCATGATGAAGAGGGGCGGGGCCATCCCAGGTAGGGGCGTGACCATCATGGCAGAGGGCGGGGCATGATGAAGAAGGGTGTGGTCAGCGCTGGAGGGGGCGTGTCCGGGGGCGGGGCTCACGTCGTTCTCGGTGGCCGCCTGGGGCAGCATGCGCAGCATGACGATGGTGCTGGCCCGCGGCTCCTCCTCGGCGCCCTCCCGGTAATCCTGGTCCCGGTAATCGCCGTCAGCGCCGAACGGCAGCGCCGGGGGGTCCCGGGGAGGCTCCCGGGGCGGCTCCCGCTTCCGGGGGGGCTCCGTGTTCTCGTAGGACGCCTGGCACAGCGGAGGGAGGGGGACTGTTAGAGCCCTGGTCGCTGAAAATGTCACATTTTCTGCGCTAACAAACATTGACCCCCAGGAAAACACCGCGTTTGACCTGAAACTGTAAAGGAAACTTCCAAAATTAAGCAATAAAATTAAAATTTTAAACATATAACTTAAAGGAAACTATACACTACCACGCGAGAAAAAGCTTGAACTTAAAATTTCTAAAACATAATAATACATACAAAAGTTTTAAAACAAAAAGTAATCATTCTTCACCCTTTTTGGTATAAACTTAATTAACACTTTAAACTCAAGTAAAAAAGTCCACATTAGAAACTACAACTAGTTAGTTATTGAATTAGAATTTAAAAAATTCAAGTATAATTTAATTGAATAGCTTATCTTTAAAACGCCTTACAAAAACCACTTTTATTATATTTATTACATTCATTTTTTGTACACTTTTATGCATTTTATTATTTCATTATCATTTTTATTTAAGTTTTACCACTTATCAAAGTTAAGCATGTGTTTTAATTTCAGCTCAATGCCATAAAACACTACAAAACTTACAAAATCATAGCGCAAATAAAACTACCAACCATCTAAACCCAAACAGAAAACGCCATCCCACGCGTTTAACCCCGACCTTAACAAAAAGAAATAAATTCAGCAGGGTCCCAGCAGCCACCTGAGAGCCCCCCCCAGCAGCCAGCACCCACCTGAGGAGGGGTCCCGGCAGCGGGGGGCCCCTCGGGGGGTCCCCCGTAGCCACGGTAGTCCATGTCGCGATAGTCGTGGTCGCGCTGCGTGCGGGAGCCGTCCTCGGAGGGGGCCGGGGCACCCCCGTAACGCCCCGTGCGGTCCCCACGGCCACCCCTGGAGAGGGGCTGCGGGTCAGCCGGGCCCCCAAACCTCGGGGGGACCCCCGAATCTGCACCCCAAATCCTGCACGCCAAATCTGCACCCCGAATCTGCACCCCAAATCCTGCACGCCAAATCTGCACCCCAAATCCTGCACCCCGAATCTGCACCCCGAATCCTGGGCACCAAATCTGGATTCCAAATCCTGCACCCCAAATCCTGCATGCCAAATCTGCACCCCGAATCTGCACCCCAAATCCTGGGCACCAAATCTGGATTCCAAATCCTGCACCCCAAATCCTGCACGCCAAATCTGCACCCCAAATCCTGCACACCAAATCCTGACTCCAAATCTGCACCCCAAATCCTGAACGCCAAATCTGCACCCCAAATCCTGAACGCCAAGTCTGGATTCCAAATCCTGCATGCCAAATCTGCACCCCAAATCCTGCACGCCAAAACTGCACCCTAAATCTGCACCCCAAATCCTGAACGCCAAGTCTGGATTCCAAATCCTGGACACCAAATCTGCACCCCAAATCCTTGACACCAAATCTGGATTCCAAATCCTGCACCCCAAATCCTGGACACCAAATCCTGACCCCAAATCCGACCCCAAATCCTGGACACCAAATCCTGGCCCCAAATCCGACCCCAAATCCTTGACACCAAATCTGGACCCGAAATCCTGACCCCAAATCTGCACCCCAAATCCTGCACACCAAATCTGGATTCCAAATCCTGGACACCAAATTTGCTCCCTAAATCTGTACCCCAAATCCAGCACTCCAAATCCTGACCCCACATCTGCACCCCAAATCCTGGACACCGAATCTGCACTTCAAATCCTGCACCCCAAATCTGCACAACAAATCTGCTCCCCAAATCCTAGACCCCAAATCCTGGACCCCAAATCTGGATCCCTCTGGGGTCCCCAAATGTCCCCTCCCTCCCCGGTGTCACCTCCCCAAAATGTTACATTTCATTTCACGGGGGATCCTCAAGAGCTGCCCAGATGTTTTCCCCCAAATCCCGAATTTTGGGGATCCCCAGGTTCCCCCCTCACCTGCGCTCGTACTCCATGGTGCCAGCACCGGGGAGGGCAGCGACTGGTCGGACTGGGAGGAACTGGGTGGTTACTGGGACGGACTGGGTGCAATGGGAAGAGAACTGGGATGGACTGGGAGGAAATGACTGGAAAATTTTATGGGAAACTGCGAAGGCCAAAAGGGGAACAAGGGAAAAATGGAGAATGAACTGGGATGAACTGGGAGCCACTGGGCCCTGCGCAGGGGGGGCGGAGCAAACACGACCACCCTCATACCCCGCCCCTAATTAACATACAAGCCCACGCCTCCTAATTAACATACAACGCACCACCCCGTAATTAGCATTAAAATTCCAGCCCCGGGTCCCGCTCTCACACCCCCCTCCCTCACAAACTGCACCGGGAGTTCCGTTCAGCCCCGCCCCTCCCGGTCAGCCCCGCCTCTCCCCACAGGCCCCTCCCCATCCCGGGCAGGCCCGTCCCGCCCCTCACGGCCGTCCCGACCTTCCCGAGCGCCGCCGCCGCCGCCGCTCCCGAGCACCAAAATGGCGGCGCCGCTCCCGCTCAGCCGGGCCCGTCCCGCGCGCCCGCCCTCGCCGCCCTCCCATTGGTCGCTACTCCCGCCAGTCCGAAAACACCGCGTTCTTATTGGTCCGCACTGTAGAGTGGGCGGTGCAGCGTTACGGCTGTCAATGATTGGCTGCGGCGTAAAATTGGGCGATTCCACATGAGGGAGCAGGCGGGACAAAGTAAGCACAGCGCTGTGATTGGCTGTGCGGCGCATGGGCGGGACAAAACGGCAGTGCGAGGTCGCGATTGGCCGGATTGAGCGGAAGAGGCGAGGCGGAGCGGCGGGGCAAGATGGCGGCGCTGTGGCGGGCGCTGCGGGCGCTGCGGGCGCTGCCCGCCGGGGCTCGGGGCCGCTCGGCGGCGTCGCCCGGGGCCGTGGCGCTGCCGCGGCCGCTCGGGGCCGAGGCGCACGAGGAAGAGCCGATGTTGGTGGCGCAGAGGAAGGTGAGCGGCCAAGGGCAAAGCGGGAGGGGCGGGGCTTTGTGGGGCGGGGCTTCACCATGCTCAGTTGATTGTGGGGCCGTGGATGGGCGGGGCCTGGGAGGGGCGTGGCCTGGGCTGAATGGGGGGGACACATTTGGGGACCATGGGTGTGTCTCAGGGAAGGGCGTGGCCCGGGAAGGGCGTGGCCTGGAGTGTGCGAGGGGGACACACCTGGGGGTGGGGCTCAGGTGGCTCCTCTGGCCCAGTGCTCCTGGGGGAGGGGGTGGGACACACCTGGGGGTCCTGAGGAGGGGGTGGGACACACCTGGGGGTCCTGAGGAGGGGGTGGGACACACCTGGGGGAGGGGTTGGGACACACCTGGGGGTCCTGAGGAGGGGGTGGGACACACCTGGGGGTCCTGAGGAGGGGGTGGGACACACCTGGGGGAGGGGTTGGGACACACCTGGGGGTCCTGGGGGAGGGGGTGGGACACACCTGGGGGTGCCTGGGCGGGGCAGGGGGCTCACAGGACCGTCCCCCCACGCAGAACCCCGACTATCACGGCTTCTCGGCCGAGCCCGACGCCGACGTGCTGAACATGCGCGCCGCCTTCCTGGCCGGCGTCTCCATCGCCGTCGTCCTGGGCTCCGTCTTCGTGCATTACCTGCCCGACTACGGGTCCGTGATCGCGGGGTCTCACCTGGGAAACCCCCCCGGGGTGAAGAGGGGAGGGGGGTAGCCCCAAGAGGAGCTTGTGGGGAAGCTGTGGAGGGGCTCTTAACCAAAATTTTTGGAGTTTAAAGGGGTTTTTTGGGGTGTCTGTGGGTGCCGTGGGGTCACCTGAGAGTTCTGTAGGAGCTCACGAGGGAACTTGGGGGCCAACAAAACCCCCTGTGCAGCCTATGGGGGTCTTCACGAAATTTTTTGGGGTCTGTAGGGCGCTGGGCAGCTCTGGGGGTGTCCATAGGAGCCCATGGGGGGTGGGGGATAATATATGGGGAATCTGGGAGAGGATTTAGGGGGCTACAGAGCCCTGGGGGGCTTAGGGTGGACTCTGGGGGGCCTATAGGGACAGCTGGGCCCTTAAGGAAGGAGGGATTTGGACACCGGGCAGGGGGTTTGGGATGTCCCCATGGATCCCCAAGGGGGGGGCTCACCTGTCCACCCCCTGCCCCACAGGCTGCAGCAGTGGGCGCGGCGCGAGGCCGAGATCCAGGTGCGGGAGCGGGAGCGCCGGGGGCTGCCCCTGCTCACCTCCAACTACTACGACCCCAAGCGCCTCTCCCTGCCCCCCCCGGAGTGACCCCAGACCACGGTGTTGGTTTGTGAATAAAGTTCTGGGTCCCCCTCGACTCCTGCGCCTTTTATTTCGGGGGGAGGGACAAGAAACCACATCTCCCAGCGGCCCTTGCAGCTCTGTGACGTCACCAGACCGCGACACCATGCGGAAATGGCGCCCTGGTCCCCACGGCCCATCCCATGAGCCCCTAGAGATCCCCACAGCCCCTGTGAGCCCCCCATGGCCCCCTACAGCCACGCAAGCCCCCCCATAACCTGCCAGCGAGCCCCTCTAGGGCCCTGGAGACCCCCGAGGCTCCTCACGCTCTCCCTGGGCTGCCGTAGACCCGCCTCGGTCCCCTATAGCCCGCTCAGGGCCTCCCCACGCCCCTGTGTGTAGCCCCGTGTGGCTCTGAGGGCCCCCGTTAGGCTTCTATAGGTTCCTGCATTACTTCAGGGACTTTGATTTAAATTTTTGTATGTGGTTCCCCATAGTTGTGCAATTCGGCATGACACTACGTAAAGTCTTCCGCGGTTTCCTGCGGGCTCTTTAAGCGCTCCTACAAGCCTCTGATCGGCCCCTATAAACCCCCACACGCCCCCCCTTGGGTCCCTATAGCCCCCCACGGGCCCCTATAGCTCCCAGACCCCCCCGAACCCCGCCATAGCCCCCCGCACTCCGCCTTTCCAGCCTCATGTCCCCTCTCGGCCGCCGTCGGGGCGGTGCGCGCCGTGCCGTGTCACGAGGCCGCGTAGGGGGCGTGGCCTTCCCCATCCGGGGCTCTGCGGCAGGAAAAGGGGCGTGGCCAGCCGGGGCGCGCCCGCCCAATCCTCGCGTCGGGTGAGGCGGGGAGGGAGGGGGCGGGCGGTGGCGGGAGGAGACAGCCAATGAGAGCGCGGCGCCGGGCGGCGCCGACCAATGGGAGAGCGTGGGGGGCGGGGCCTCTCGCGCGCAGGGAGGGGGCGGCGGGTGGCAGCGGCCGCGGCCGCCATCTTGTCGCGGAGGAGCCGAGCGGAGCGGGCGGGACCCGGCGGCGGGGCCTGGACAGCGACATTGGTGCGGGGCCGGGGGCGAGCCCGGGGCTCCTGGGGGGCTGCCCCGGCCTGGAGGGGCGCGGGGAGGCGGCCCCGGGGCCGGCGAGTGCGGCCCTGCCTTGAGGGAGCCGGCGCCGGGCCTGAGGGGGCCGGGGGGGAGCTGTGAGGGGGAATCGCCCCCCCCCTCCCCCCACACCGGGACCCTCAGGGTGGGGAGCGCGGGCTGGGACTGCGACCCCCGCTCGGGGACCCCCGAGGATGGGGAACCCCCCGGGTGGGACCCCCGGTTAATGGGGAACGCCCGCAAGGGAGGCCCCGAGGGCGGGATGGGACCCCCGGGACCCCCGCGGGTTCCCCGGTGCCGGGAGCGCTCTCAGGTGGGGGGGGGGGGCGGTGCTGGGCCTGGGCCTGGGGGTTGCTGGTGTGGTCTGATGTCCCTTAGTGCCACCTCGCTGTCCCCAAGTGTCCCTCCCCACCCTTCTGTGTGTCCCTCCGTCCCTGCGTGTCGCCCTGTCCGTCCCAGGTGTCGCCGGGGCGGTGACAACCAATGGGACAGCGCGGGGGCTGTCGCACCTGGTGGCCCCGCCCGTGACCCCATTCCCCTGGTGTCACCCTCTGTGTCCCCGCTGTCACCTGGTGTCACCCTGCATCACCCTCTCCATCCCTGCGTGTCTCTCGGTGCCACCTCCAGTGTCACCTGGTGTCGCCTGCAGCATCATCCCCTGTGCCTGGTGTCACCTCTTGTCACCAGCGTGTCACCGTGTCCTGCTCGGTGCCACCCTGTGTGTCACCCCTTGCTGTCGGTGACCTCAGGTCGCCACAGCTGTCACCTCTTGCCCCCAGTGTCACCCCGTGTCTCTCCCAGTGTCCCCACTGTCCCCAGCACTGTCCCTGTGTGACCCTGCCTGTCCTCTGCCCCTGTCCCTAAATGTCCAGCTGACCCCTGGCAGTCCCCAAATGTCCAGTTCCTTGCTGTCCCTGTCCCCAGCTGTCCCCTGACCTGTCCTTGTCCCCAGATGTCCAGCTTCCCTCTGCCCATGGATGTCCAGACCTCTCTTTGTCCCCAGCTGTCCCTGTGTGTCCCCTGACCTGTCCTTGTCTCTTGGTGTCCTCAGCTGTCCTTTGATCTGTCCCTGTGCATCCCCTGACCCTCACCTTGTCCCCGTGTGTCCCCTGACTGTCCCTGTCCCCATGTGTCCCCAGCTGTCCCCTGACTGTCCCCTGTCCCTGTCCCCAGATGTCCCCTGACTGTCCCTGTCCCCAGCTGTCCCCGTGTGTCCCCTGACTGTCCCCTGTCCCTGTCCCCAGCTGTCCCCTGACTGTCCCCTGTCCCTGTCCCCAGATGTCCCCATGTGTCCCCTGACTGTCCCTGTCCCTGTCCCCAGATGTCCAGCTCCCCGCTGTCGAAGAAGCGCCGCGTCTCTGGGTCAGAGCCACCGACGGGCTCCAGCCGCGCCCCTGCCCCCGCCGTGTCCCCGAGCGTCACCCCCGCCAACGTGAGTGCCACCAGCCCCTCCTGAGTGCCACCACCCCCTCCTGAGTGCCACCAGCCCCTCCTGAGGGCCACCACCCCCTCGGGGACCCTGAACCGCCCTCGGGGGCTTTGTCACCCTCTGGGGAGCCCGTGGTGTCATTGTCACCTCTGTGGTGCTCGGAGCTGCTGCTGGGGATGCGGTGTCACCCGGTGTCACCTGTGGGTCCTGGGGGTGGCATGTGTCTCTCGATGTCCCCTCACTCTGCTCAGAGTCATTTACTGCCCCTTGTGGGTTCCTTCTTTGTCCTGAGGGTGGCATTTGCTCCCCAGGTCCCTAGTGTCCCCTCCACCGTGGGCAGTGTCACCCCCAAGGTGTCACCTGTGGGTATTGAGGGTGGCACGTGTCCCTCAATGTCCTTTTGATCAGCTCAGGGTCACTCTGTTAATGATGCTTTGGTGACAATTACTGTCCTTTGCTGTCCCTCTCTTTGTCCTGAGGGTGACATTTGTCCCCCAGGTCCCCAGTGTCCCTTCAACAACGGGCAGTGTCACCCACAAGGTGTCACCTGCCCAACTGTTGTCACCACAGAGTGACACCACCACCCTGCCATCCCTGCTGTCAGCCCCTGCCACCCCTTGGGGGTCCTGCTCGCTGTCCCAGGGTGTCACAGCACCCGTTGTCACCCTCAGTGTCCCCGTGGTGACACCGCTGTCCCCTCTGTCCCCAGGGAATGGCGAAGAACGGGGCCGAGGCCGAGATCGATGAGGGGCTCTACTCCCGCCAGCTGTGAGTGATGGGGACATGGGGGGGACATTTTGGGGTCCCCAAGGGGGGTTTGGGATCCCCATGGACTTGGGGGGCTCTCTATGGAGTGGGGGAGTCCCCATAGTTGGGGGTTTCCCCATGGATTTGAGGTTCCTCGTGGATTTGGGGTTTCCCCACGGGTTTGGGAATATGGTATAGATTAAGGTTTTCTTATAAGTTTGGGGTTTTTAATAAGTGTGGGGAATTAGATGGGATGCACTTGAATTGGGGGGGTTCTACAGCCTTGAGGGGTTTCTCCTGAGAGTTTTGGGATTCCATCAAGATTTTTGGGTTCCTGTTGAACTCTTTGGCACCTCATTGAGGTTTTTTGGGCTCCCATTGGGTTTTTGGGGTCCCCATAAACTGAGGTTCCTTATGGATTTGGGGTTTTTCCATAGACCTGGGACCCCTCAGGGGTTTGGAGATGTCTGATGGATTAAGACTTCCCCATAAATTCTGGATTTTTTACGATTTAAGGCGATTAAGCAGCACATACTCAAACCGTGGGGGAGTCTTACGACCTTCACAAATTTCCCCTGTGAGCTTTGAGTTCCCATGGAGGTTTTTTGGGGTTCCCCCTGATTTTTTTTTTGGGTTTTTCCCCCCCCCAGGTACGTGCTGGGCCACGAGGCCATGAAGTGCATGCAGACCTCCAACGTGCTGGTGTCGGGGCTGCGGGGGCTGGGCGTGGAGGTGGCCAAGAACCTGGTGCTGGGGGGGGTCAAATCCGTCACCCTGCACGACCCCCACCCCGCAGCCTGGGCCGACCTGGCCTCCCAGGTGGGTCCTTGTGGGGTTTCCTGGCCTTTTTTTGGGGTTCTTTACCCTAAATCCTCGTTAATTGCCACGTTTGGGGGCTTGAGTTTCTTCTGGGTGTGAGAGGATTTTGGAGGGAGGTTTGTCGGCGTGATTTTGGGGGAGGGTTGGGGTGTTTGGGGTGTTTGGGGGCGTTTTGGAGGTGTTTGGGGTTGGTTTTGGAGATGTTGGGAGTGCATTGTGGGGAATTTGGGGTGTTTTGGGGATGTTTTTCGGGTCGTAGGGGGTGTTTGAAGGGTGTTTTGGGGTTTTTTAGAGGTTCCAGCCCCCCTGAGCCCTTGTTCCCCCCCAGTTCTACCTGTGGGAGGAGGATTTGGGGATGTGTGGGGGATGTTTTTGGGCTTTTTTTGTGGATGTTTTGAGGTTGTTTATGGGGATGTTTTTGGGGTTGTTTTGAGGATGTTTTGGGGTTGTTTATGGGGATGTTTTGGGGTTGTTTATGGGGATGTTTTTGGGGTTGTTTTGAGGATGCTTTGGGGTTGTTTATGGGGATGTTTTGGGGTTGTTATGGGGATGTTTTTGGGGTTGTTTTGGGGATGTTTTGGGGATGCTTTTGGGGTTGTTTTGAGGATGCTTTGGGGTTGTTTTTGGGGATGTTTTAGGGATGTTTTTGGAGTTTTGGGGTTGTTTTCGGGATGTTTTGGGTTTGTTATGGGGATGTTCTAGGGTTGTTTTGGGGTTGTTTTGCGAACGTTTTTGGGGTTGTTTGGGGGAGGTTTTTGGGGTTGTTTTGAGGTATTTTAGGGTTTCCTGCCCCTCGTTCTCCCCAGTTCTACCTGCGGGAGGAGGACGTGGGGCGCAGCCGGGCCGAGGCCACGCTGCCGCGCTTGGCCGAGCTCAACTCCTACGTGGCCGTGAGCAGCACCCGGGAGCCGCTGTCCCAGGAGCTGCTGGGCACATTCCAGGTAACCTGGCACAGGTGTGCCCACCTGGGCACAGGTGTAACCCCCTCAGACAGGTGTGCCCACCTGGGCGGGGGTCAGATGGCCCAGGTAGTCCAGGTGGATGCCCCAGGTGAGCCGAGGGGGTGGCCCAGGTAGGTGGCCTAGGTGACTCAGCTGAGTGCCCAGGTGGGTGCCCAGGTGAGTGCCCAGGTGCCCTGTCCCACAGGTGGTGGTGCTGACCAACTCCCCGCTGGAGGAGCAGCTCTGGGTGGGCGATTTCTGCCACAGCCACGGCATCAAACTGGTGGTGGCCGACACACGCGGGCTCTTCGGGTGAGGGGCACCCCCAAATGGGGTCCTTTTGGGGTCCCTTTTGGGGTGGGTCCTTTTTGGGGTTGGATTTTTGGGGTGGATCCCTTTTGGGGCATGTCTCTTTTGGGGTTGGATTTTTGGGATGGATCCCTTTTGGGGTGGGATTTTTAGAAAGTTCTTTTTTGGCATAGAGATTTTAGGGTGAATCCCTTTTGTGGTGGGGATTTTATGGTGGATTGCTTTTGAGGCAGGATTTTTAGGAGATTCTTTTCAGGGGTAGGATTTTAGAGTGGGAATTTTAAAGTATATCACTTTTAAGGGGGATTTTTAGGAGATTCTTTTCTGCTATGGGATTTTTGGTGTGGGATTTTAGGGTGGGATTTTAGGCTGGATCCCTTTTGGGGTTCCACGCTGACCCCCCCCTTGCAGGCAGCTGTTCTGTGACTTTGGGGACGACATGGTGGTGACAGACCCCAACGGGGAGCAGCCCCTCAGTGCCATGGTGTCCATGGTCACCAAGGTATGGGGAGGGGACAGCTCGGGGGTGTCCCCACATGGGTGTCCAGGGGGGTTTTGGGGTGTCCTGATCCCCTCAGCAGCCCCTGTGTCCCTCCAGGGGGGTTCCTGCGTGTCCCTCAGCACCCAGTGTCCCCTGACGGTACCCCGTGTCCCCAGGGCTGTCCTGGGGACGTTCCTGGGTGTCCCCCTTGTGTCCCCTGACGGTGCCTCATGTCCCCCAGAGCTGTTCCTGTGTCCCCCCCTCTGTCCCCTGACCGTGCCCCGTGTCCCCAGGGCTGTCCTGGGGAGGTCCCTGAGTCCCCCCTCTGTCCCCTGACCGTGCCCCGTGTCCTCAGAGCTGTCCTGGGGAGGTCCCTGAGTCCCCCCTCTGACCCCTGACCGTGTCCTGTGTCCCCAGGGCTGTCCTGGGGAGGTGACCTGCCTGGACGAGGCGCGTCACGGCTTCGAGACAGGCGACTTTGTCACCTTCACGGAGGTGGAGGGGATGGAGGAGCTGAACCGCTGCGGGCCCGTGGAGATCCGCGTGCTGGGTGAGCCCTGGCTTTGGGGGGCCCCTCACCTGGGGCCCTTTCTGGGGTCTCTGAGGCACCTGGGGCCATTCCTGGGGTGCCCCCCTCACCTGGGGCTCTTCTGGGGCAGTCTCTGAGGCACCTGGGTCCCTTTTTTGGGGTGCCCCACACACCTGGGCCCCTTTTTTGGGGTGCCCCAGTGACACCCCCGTGTCCCCAGGGCCATACACGTTCAGCATCGGGGACACCAGCGGCTACGGGGACTACGTGCGGGGTGGCATCGTCACCCAGGTCAAGATGCCCAAGCACATCCACTTCGTGAGTGGCACTGGGATGAACTGGGGGGCACTGGGAGGGACTTGGGGGCCACTGGGTTATACTGGGCTGTACTGGGTTATATTAGTTTATACTGGGTTGTACTGGGCTGTATAGGGTAATAGTGGGTTATATTGGGCTATACTGGGTTGTACTGGGTTGTATTGGATTGTATTGGATTATACTGGGCTGTATGGCTTTATACTGGGTTGTGCTGGTTTATACTGGGTTATAGTAGGCTATACTGGGTTCTATTGAGTTGTACTGGTTCATACTGGGTTGTACTAGTTTATATTGGCTTATGCTAGGGTATACTGGGTTATATGGGGCTGTACTGGTTTATACAAGGCTGTACTGGTTTTTACTGGTTTACACTGGGATGCCTCCTCCAGAAATGGTTGTGGGATGTGCTTAGAGGGTACTGGACTGTACTGGTTTATACTGGGATGTCACCTGTCTCCGTCCTGTCCCAGAAACGGTTGCGGGACGCGCTGGCCGAGCCCGAGATGATGGTGACGGATTTTGGGAAGGCCGAGAGGCCCTCGATGCTGCACTGGGCGTGGCAGGGCCTGCACCGCTTCCTGCGGCAGCACGGCCGCGCCCCGCGGCCCCGCCACCAGGTGGGGACACCGTGGGGACACCGGGACGTTGGGGGTGTTGGAAGCCACCATGATCTGCCCCATCGTGGCCGCTCCCAGGGTCCCGTCACCAGCTGGTGACACTGGGGACATTGAGGGTGTCGAGGACATGGAGGCCACCATGACCTGCCCCATCATGGCCACTCCCAGGCGGTGACACTGGGGACATTGAGGGTGCTGGGAACATGGAGGCCACCAGGGCCCCACCAGAATTTGGGAACATCAAAGGGGTTGGGGGTGGTTGGGTCTTGGAGGGACATGGGGCCACTGGGTCCTGCAGCAAGAGGGACCCTCACCATGGTCCCGTTATCTCTTAGGGACACTGGTGACATCATTCGGGGTTGTCATAGACTGTGGAGTGGCTTTTGGGGATACTGAGGCCATGGAGGCCACCAAGCCCTGCTCGTGGCCCCTCCCCACTGTCCCCAGTGCTGTCCCCAGCACCGTGTCCCTGTCCTTGTCCCCGACAGGGTGACGCGGCCGAGGTGGTGGCCCTGACCAAGGAGGTGGCCGCGGGGGCCGAGCTGGACGAGGAGCTGGTGCGGGAATTGGCCTTCCAGGCCACCGGCGACCTGGCCCCGGTCAACGCCTTCATCGGCGGCCTGGCCGCGCAGGAGGTCATGAAGGTACCGTGTCCCCTTGTCCCCAAGGCCACCTGGGGCTGCTGTCCCCATGTGTCACAGCTGGAGTCGCTCACCTGAGCCTGCCTGGGGTACCAGACTCAGTGTCTGTGTCCCGTGGTGGTGTCCCCTGGGGTCACTGCAGTGTCCCTGAGGTGGTCACTGGGGTTGCCCCGATGCCACTGCCTTGTCCTTGTCTTGTCCCTGATGTGTCCCCTGGGTCCCTGTCCCTGACATGTTTCCAGGTTCCTGTCCCTGATGTGTCCACCAGGGTCCCAGCCCTCTCCCTGACGTGTCCCCAGGATGTCCCTCACGCATCCCTCAGTATTTCCGTGTCCCTATCCCTGTCCCTGGGCTGTTCCTTTCCCTGATATGTCCCCAGGCTGTCCCTGTTCCTGGGCTGTCCCTGTCCCTAACTGTCCCTGACTGTCCCCCGGCTGTCCCTGACTGTCCCCGGGCTGTCCCTGTCCCCCAGGCCGTGTCGGGGAAGTTCACGCCCATCACGCAGTGGCTTTACTTCGACGCGCTCGAGTGTCTGCCCGAGGAGAACCGCGACACGCTGCTCACCGAGGAGCAGTGCCGGCCGGTGAGGGGACACGGGGACACCTGGGGGGGCTGGGTGACACGTGGGGGGGCTGGGGGACACCCCTGGATGATGTCACTTTGGGGGGTCATTGATTGGAAGACGTTGGTTGGGAGATCCCCACTGGTCACCCCGTTGGGCACAGCAGGTGCCTCACAGGGTGAGGGTGGCCACCAAGCACCCGTGGTCATTCCATGGAGGACACAGCCACGGCTGCTGTCACCCCTGAGTCCCCGTGGTGGCTCTGCAGCCCCGGGGGTGTCCCCTGGCAGGTGACACAGCCAGGTGACGCCGGTGTCTGATTGTCCCCAGCGCAACAGCCGCTACGACGGGCAGATCGCCGTGTTCGGGGCCGAGCTGCAGGCCAAGCTGGGCGCCCAGAAGTACTTTGTGGTCAGTGTCCCCAATGTCCCCATGTCCCCAGTGTCCTCACGTGTGTCTCCTTTCATCCATGATTTTCTTCTGTTGTCACCTGTTCCTCAAATGTCACCGAATTTCCCTTTGGGGATTTACCAAGTGTCACCTCTCCCACCCGCGTGTCCCCAGCCCTCCTGGGCCACCCTAAGTGTCCCCATGTGTCCCTTCGGTGTCCCCTGGTGTCCTCACATGTTTCACCATTGTTCCTTCAAGTCATCCATGTGTCCTCGATGTCCCTCGTGTTCCCAACTCTGTTCAAGTGTCCTCTGAGTGTCCCCAAGTGTCCCCTCACCCCTATCCCTTTCCCACCATGCGTCTCCAACCACACAGGCCACTTCCTGCTGTGTCCCCACATGTCCCCACCTGTCCCCAACCCCATGGGCCACCTCATGCTGTGTCCCCACATGTCCCCAACCCTGTGAGCCACCTCGTGCTCTGTCCCCACGTGTCCCCACGTGTCCCCGGCAGGTGGGGGCGGGGGCCATTGGCTGCGAGCTGCTCAAGAACTTTGCGATGGTGGGACTGGGCTGTGGCCCCGAGGGCAGCGTCACCGTCACCGACATGGACACCATCGAGAAGTCCAATCTCAACCGCCAGTTCCTCTTCCGGCCGTGGGACGTCACGGTGAGGGCTGGGAGCGGCCGGAGGGTTGGCCAACGTTGGGTTGGCTACACCAAGCTGGAGTGGGCGGGGAGGAAGGAGTTGGGGGGACAATGAGGGGCAGAGTTTGGGGGGGTCTCGAGGGGCAGAGCCAGTGGGGAGTTGGGCAGCCACCCTTAAGGTGCTGCCATTGAGTTGGTCGTGGTCAACGGTTGAGTTTTATGCTCAATGTCAAGGATTGAGTTTTGTGCTCAACATCAACAGTTGAGTCATGCTCAACGTCAACAGTTGAGTTTTTTGGCCAATGTCACCATTAGAGCTTCTTGGCCAACATCAACAATCAAGTTTCATGCACAGTATCGACCGTTGAGTTTCTTTGCTAGCGTCAACGGTTGAATTTTCTGGCCAACGTCAATGATTGAGTTTTGTGCTCAACATTAATGGTTGAATTTCTTGGCCAACATCAACAATTGAGTTTTATGCTCAATGTCAACAGTTGAGTTTCTTGGCCAACATCAACGATTGAGTTTCTGAGATGTGTCACTACATTAAGAAAGGGGCATGGCCTACAAGGGCGTGTCCCAAGGGGCAGGGCTCACATCCCAGCTCTTCCCCCACCCACAGAAGCTGAAGTCGGAGCGGGCGGCGGCGGCGGCGCGGGAGATGAACCCGGCGCTGCGCGTCAGCAGCCGCACCGACCGCGTGGGCCCCGACACCGAGCGCGTCTACGACGACGACTTCTTCGAGGGGCTGGACGGCGTGGCCAACGCGCTGGACAACGTGGACGCACGTGAGCACGGGGGGCTGGGGGCTGCAGAGACCTCTGGGGGTGCTGGAGGGACCCTTGGGGGGCTATGGGGACCCTTGGGGGGCTATGTGGATCCTTGGGTGGCTATGGTGACCTTCAGGGGGGCTATGGGGACCTTTGGGGGGGGCTATGGGGATCCATGGAGGGCTATGGAGACCCTTGGAGGGCTGCCCCATAGCCCCTGCTTGTGCCCCATATCTGAGGGTTCCCCACAGCCCCTGGGGGTGCCCCATATCAGAAGGTGCCCCATATTCAAGGGTACCCCATATCTAGGTCTCCCACAGCCCCTGAGGCGCCCCATATTCATGGGGCGCCCCATAACCCCCAAAGATTCTAGGCAGTGTGTACTGTGGGCTGCCCCATATGTGGGGGTGCCCCATATGCCCTGAGGGTGCCCTGTACCCCCTGGCGTGCCCCATAACTGCCCCCCACCCCCGGGCAGGGCTGTACATGGACCGGCGCTGCGTTTATTACCGGAAGCCGCTGCTGGAGTCGGGCACGCTGGGCACCAAGGGCAACGTGCAGGTGGTGATCCCGTTCCTGAGCGAGTCCTACAGCTCCAGCCAGGACCCCCCCGAGAAGGCCATTCCCATCTGCACCCTCAAGAACTTCCCCAACGCCATCGAGCACACGCTGCAGGTGCGTCCAGGTGTGCCCAGGGGCACCTGGCGGGCGTGGGGGGCACCTGGTGTGTACGGCTGGAGCGTGCCCAGGTGGTGTTTCAGGGGGTTCCAGATGGCTGGGTGGCATTTGAGGGGTCCTGGAGAGCACAGGGGTCTCGTTTTGAGGTATCTCAGACTCTGGGTTCCCTGCTTTTTGGGGTCTTGGATTTGGAGTTGGGGTTTGGTGGGGGGGTCATAGACACCTGTTTCCCTGGTTTTGGGGGGTTGTGGTTTGGGGGGTTCTGAACACCGGGGTTGTGGTTTAGGGGGTGTCCTGGACACTGGGGTCCCATTTTGGGAGATGCCAGACACTGTGTTCCCTGGTTTTGGGGGTCCTGGACACTAAAGTGCCCATTTTGGGGGGTCCTGGACACCAGGGTTGTGGTTTGGGGGGTCCCAGACACCAGGTTTCCTGGTTTGGGGGTGTCCTGGGCACTGCAGTCCCTGTTTTGGGGTGCCCCTGGTGCCAGGACCCCCCAGTGACACCCCCTTGTCGCAGTGGGCGCGTGACGAGTTCGAGGGGCTCTTCAAGCAGCCGGCCGAGAACGTGAACCAGTACCTGATGTGAGTGTGGGGACGGGCACCCCAAATCCCACTGGATCCCCCCCAAATCCGACTGGAGTCCCCCAGGGACCCCAAGTTCCTGGAACGGACCCTGCGCCTGGCAGGGACCCCTGTGACCCCCCCCATAACCCCCCTAACCCCTGCACCCCCTTTTTCCCCCAGGGACCCCAAGTTCCTGGAGCACACACTGTGCCCTGTGACCCCCCCTAACCCCTATGACCCCCCCAACCCCCCGTACCCCGTTTTTCCCCCAGGGACCCCAAGTTCCTGGAGCACACACTGTGCCCTGTGACCCCCCCAACCCCTATGACCCCCCCCCCCCATAAGCCCTGCACCCCGTTTTTCCCCCCAGGGACCCCAAGTTCCTGGAGCGCACACTGTGCCCTGTGATGCCCCCATAAGCCCTGCACCCCCTTTTCCCCCCAGGGACCCCAAGTTCCTGGAGCGCACCCTGCGCCTGGCAGGGACCCCTGTGACCCCCCCATAACCCCTGTGACCCCCCATACCCCGTTTTTCCCCCCAGGGACCCCAAGTTCCTGGAGCGCACGCTGCGCCTGGCAGGGACCCCTGTGACCCCCCCCCCGTACCCCGTTTTTCCCCCCAGGGACCCCAAGTTCCTGGAGCGCACGCTGCGCCTGGCAGGGACCCCTGTGACCCCCCCTAACCCCCCATACTCCGTTTTTCCCCCCAGGGATCCCAAGTTCCTGGAGCACACCCTGCGCCTGGCAGGGACCCCTGTGACCCCCCCCTAACCCCTGTGACCCCCCCTAACCCCCCGCACCCCGTTTTTCCCCCAGGGACCCCAAGTTCCTGGAGCGCACGCTGCGCCTGGCGGGCACGCAGCCGCTGGAGGTGCTGGAGGCCGTGCAGCGCAGCCTGGTCAGCGACCGGCCCCGCGCCTGGCCCGACTGCGTGGCCTGGGCCTGCCGGCACTGGCACCGCCAGTACAGCAACAACATCCGCCAGCTGCTGCACAACTTCCCCCCGGGACAGGTGGGAGAGCTTAATTAACGTGTTATTTGATTAGTTACCTCGTTAGCCCTGATTAGTTATCCTATTAACAGCATTAGTTACCTTACTTGCTCCCATTGCTTCATTCACCCCAACCTCATTTACCCCAATGTCCACCAGCTGCTGCACAACTTCCCCCTGGACAGGTGGGAGAGCTTAATTAACACATTATTTAATTAGTTACCTCGTTAGCCCTGATTACCTTACTAACCCCATTAGTTACCTTACTTACCCCCATTGCTTCATTTACCCCTACCTTATTTAACCCAATGTCCACCAGCTGCTGCACAACTTTCCCCCGGACACGTGGGAGAGCTTAATTAACTTGTTATTTAATTAATTATCTCATTAGTCCTGATTGATTACCTTATTAACCCTATTACTTAACCTTATTTACCTCCATTGTTTCATTTACCCCAACATCTACCAGCTGCTGCACAACTTTCCCCTGGGACAGGTGGAAGTGCCTTTGTTACCTTGTTCATTTAACCAATTACCTTATTAGCCCTGATTGATTAGTACATTAACCCCATTAATTACCTCGTTTACTCCCATTCCTTCTTTTACCCCAACACCCACCAGCTACTGCACAACTTCTCCCCAGGAGAGGTGGGCACCACCATTAATTATCTCCTTAACTCTCATTAATTACCTCCTTAATCCCAATTAATTACCTTGTTAACACCCATTATCTCGTTAACCCTATTAATTACTTCATTTACCCCAACATCTATCAAGACAGGTGGCCACCCCTTGATTACCTCATTAGTCTAATTAATACGTTGTTGACCTAAGCAATTGGTTCAGTAACTCCAATTAATTGCTTATTAAGCTCAATTAATGACCTCGTTAACCCTGGTTTTCTCCCTCCCCCCAGAAAACAAACTCGGGGACCCTGTTCTGGTCGGGGCCCAAGCGCTGCCCCCACCCCCTCGTGTTCGACCCTGACAATGTGAGTGGGGTCACCTGGGGGAGGGGCTGGGTCACCTGGGGGTGGGGACATCACCTGTGTCACCTGGGGGAGGGGCTGGGTCACTGGGGTGAGGATATCACCTTTGTCACCTGGGGTGGGGGCATCACCTGTGTCACCGAGGGGAGGCGCTGTGCCCCGTGGGTGTCACCCCTGTCTCTCTGAGTGCCACCCCTGCCCCTCTGGGTGCCACCTGACCCCTGTGGGTGCCACCTCTGCCCTTCTGAGCACCACCTGTCCCCTCTGAGCACCACCTCCTCCCTGTGGGTGCCACCTGCCCCCTGCGGGTGCCACCTGCTCCCTGCGGGTGCCAGCCCTGCCCATCTGGGTGCCACCTGTCCCCTGTGTCCCCCAGCCCCTGCACCTGGACTACGTGGTGGCGGCGGCGAACCTGTTTGCGCAGAGCTACGGCATCGCGGGCTCGCGGGACCGGGCGGCCGTGGCCGAGCTGCTGCGGCACGTGCGCGTGCCGCCCTTCGCGCCCAAGGCCGGCGTGCGCATCCACGTGTCCGACCAGGAGCTGCAGAGCGCCAGCGCCGCGCTGGGTACGGCACGGCAGGCACTGGGAGAGGGGCTAGGGGCTACTGGGGGTTACTGGGAGAGGGGCTGGGGCACTGGGAGAGGGGCTAGGGGTTACTGGGGGTTACTGGGAGAGGGGCTGGGGCACTGGGAGAGGGACCGGGGTACTGGGGGGACTGGGAGAGGGACTGGGGGTAACTGGGGGGACTCGGAGAGGGACTGGGGGTAACTGGGAGAGGGACTGGGGCACTGGGAGAGGGACTGGGGGTAACTGGGGGGACTGGGAGAGGGGCTAGGGGTTACTGGGGGTTACTGGGAGAGGGACTGGGGGGACTGGGAGAGGGACTTGGGGGTTACTGGGGGAACTGGGAGAGGAGCTGGGGGTATTGGGGAGCACTGGGAGAAGGGCTGGGGCACTGGGAGAGGGGCCGGGGGTACTGGGGGACACTGGGAGAGGGACTGAAAGTACTTGGGGTCTGCCAATGCCACACTGGGCACAGAGGGAGCAATGGGGGGGGCTTTGCCACTTTGGGTGAGGGGCTGGGGGTCCCACGTGTGCCGGGGGGTGCCATGGGGTGTTAGGGGAGTCCCACCATTGCCAGCGGGTGCGGGGGTCCCACGTGTGCCCCTCTCTCCCTCCCCACAGACGACGGGCGCCTGGAGGAGCTGAAGGCGTCGCTGCCCAGCCCCGAGGAGCTCCCGGGGTTCCGGATGTTCCCCATCGACTTTGAGAAGGTGGGTGCTGCCCCCCTGGGTGCCCCCTGCCCCCCCGGGTGCCCCCTGACCCTCTGGGTGCCCCCTATCCACCCCTGGCTGTCTCCAGGACGATGACACCAATTTCCACATGGATTTCATCGTGGCCGCCTCCAACCTGCGGGCGGAGAACTACGACATCCCCCCGGCCGACCGCCACAAGGTGGGCACTGGGGAGGGGCTGGGGCATACTGGGAGTACTGGGGGATGCTGGGGGGGGGGCCAGCAATGTCACTGGGGGAGCACTGTGGGGGCACTGGGGGGCTGCTAATGCCACATTGGGTGAGGGTCTGGGGGGGACCTGTGGGGTTGTTATGGGGTGTCAAAGATGCTAATGGGGTTTTTATGGGTGCTGGGGGGTGCTTTAGGGTATTCCAGGGGTTATTGTGGGGTGCTATGGGGTTATTATGGGTGCTGGGGGGTGTTCTGGGGTATTTCAGGGGTTACTCTGGGATGTGTGGGGCACACACACAGCCCACATGGACCCCACAGTGGCCGTGGGGCCCTGGTGGGGGCTGTGAGTCCCTCAGGCTGGTTTTTGGGGCCATCCCCCCCCCCAAACCCTAAATCCCTTTTTTCTGTCCCCCAGAGCAAACTGATCGCGGGGAAGATCATCCCGGCCATCGCCACCACCACGGCGGCCGTGGTGGGCCTGGCGTGCCTGGAGCTCTTCAAGCTGGTGCAGGGGCACCGCCGGCTGAGCTCCTACAAAAACGCCTTCCTCAACCTGGCCCTGCCCTTCGTGGGCTTCTCCGAGCCCCTCGCCTGCCCCCGCAACAAGGTGGGCACTGCCAGGGCTGGGGGGCACAGCCGTGGCAGGGCGGGGTCACTGGGGGGTGGCCGGAGGGGGTTTGGGGTTGGTGTGGGGCTGGGGTCCTCTTCCAGAGGGGATTTGGGGTCACAGTGAGGCTGGGGGTCACTTCCAGAGGGGATTTGGGCTTGCAGTGGGGCTGGCGGTCGCTCCCAAAGGGGATTTGGGGTCGCAGTGGGACCGGGCTCTGTTCCCAGTGGGGATTTGGGGTCGCAGTGGGGCTGGGGGTCGCTCCCAAAGGGGATTTGGCATCCCCCCAGCTCTGACTGTCCCTGCCATGTCCCCAGTACTACGAGGTGGAGTGGACGCTGTGGGACCGGTTCGAGGTGCAGGGGCTGCAGCCCGACGGGCAGGAGATGACCCTGCGCCAGTTCCTCGCCTACTTCAAGGTACTGGGAGGGACTGGAAGGGACTGGGAGGGGGGCAGGGGACAACTGAGGCACCCCAACCAAGAGGGGAGTGCTGGGAAGGGGGAAAGGTTAAGCCCCTGTGCTGACCCCTGTCCCCATGTCCCCACAGAAGGAGCACCGGCTGGAGATCACCATGCTGTCCCAGGGCGTGTCCATGCTCTACTCCTTCTTCATGCCGGCCGCCAAGCTGCGCGAGCGCCACGACCAACCGTAGGGACACGGGGGACACTGGGGGACACTGGGGACACGGGTGGGGTCCAGGGCAGGGACAGGACAGCAGGGTTGGAGGAAGAGCACAGGGACAAGAACACGGCCCTGTGGTGAGGGGACGTGTCCCAGGGGTGGTGGGGACAGGGTGTGCCTGTCCCCTCTGGGTGCCAGTGTGCCTTGGCACTCCCCATGTCCCCTCTGGTCCCTCAAGGCTGATCTCTGCCACGTGTCCCTGCCATGTCACCCTCCGATGACACAGACCATGCCACGTACTCTGACATGTCTCTGTCACGTCCCCCCCATACCCCCAGGATGACCTATGCCACATGTCCCTGCCATGTCCCCCTATGTCCCCCTGTCCCCCCAGGATGACCATGTCCCTGCCACATTCCCTGTCCCTGCAGGATGACCATGCTCCTGCCATGTCCCCCATGTCCCCTGTCCCCCCAGGATGAAAATGGCCCTGCCATGTCCCCTGTCCCCCAGGATGACCATGCCCCTGCCATGTCCCCTGTCCCCCAGGATGACCATGCCCCTGCCATGTCCCCCATGTCCCCTGTCCCCCCAGGATGACAGAGATCGTGACGCGGGTGTCCAAGAAGAAGCTGGGCCGCCACGTCAAGGCGCTGGTGTTCGAGCTGTGCTGCAACGACGACAGCGACGCCGACATCGAGGTGCCCTACGTGCGCTACACCATCCGCTAGGGGGCGCCCTGCCCCGCATCTCCGCCCGGCCCCGCCCCCCGCACAGGCCACGCCCCGTCACGCCCCGCCCCTCTCCCATAGTCGTTGTTGTGTCGGCCCCGCCCTCAGGGTGGGGGCGGGGTCTGGGGGGCGGGGCGAGGGTCCCACCCAATAAACATAGACCTTGGCAAAAAGGGGGCGTGTCTGAGTCACGGGGTGCTGGCACTGCGCGTGACAGCGGTGACAATGCTCCTTCCCTATGGCGGCAATGCCGTGGCTGGCATGTGACAGCGGTGACAAATGAGCCCGTGGTGCCACTGGCATGGCCAGGGCATGACAGCGGTGACAAAGACCCTGCGGTGGCACTGGCACAGCTGGCACCTGACAGCAGTGACAAATGACCCTGTGGTGGCACCAGGGTGGCTTTATTGGAGGTGGGGACACGGAGGGACCCCTCTTAGTCACATGAAGGGCTCAGTGTCACCTGCAATGTCCTCCGTGTCGCTGGTGGCAGCTGTGTCACCTGTGAAGGGTCAGCACAGCCCCGTGTCACCTGTGTCCCCGTGGCTCACGGTGTCACCTGTGCTCCCGTGTGTCACCTGCAGACGCGTCCTCGTCGTTCTCGGTGTCCATTCACGCAGTCACCGAGGTCACTGTGTCACCCTCGGTGTCCTTGCTGTCCCCAGGGGTTCCCGTGGGGCTCTGGCTGTCCCCGCTGTCCCCGCTGTCCCCGGCCAGGTGACGTTTCTGCCGCAGGAGTTGCCGGTACCGGGCGGCCGCAGCTTCCACGGTGGCCTGGAGCTCGGCCACCTCCACAGCCAGCGTCACCCCTGGGGACAGGCGGACACCGGGGGGACTGAGGAGGTCACGGGGGCCATGACCTTTAGGCCCTCCCCAGTTCTGGGGACACCCCAGATTTGGGGCGTTTCCCCCCATTCTTGGGCCCCTTTGGGTTCCTTTGGTGGCTTTTGGGGATCCCCCAGCTCCCCCCCCCCAGTTCCTTCCAGTTCCCCCCAGTCCACCCCAGTTCCCCCCAGTCCTCACCCCTCTGGAAGCTGCCCTGGGCCTGCCGCAGACTGGGGGGCACCAGGACCCCAAACCAGCCCAGGGGGTCTGGGGGGGGCCGGCTGGGGGTCCCCCCTTTTTCAGGGGCTCCCCGGCGCTGCCGCAGCCCTGGGGGAGAGACAAAGGTCAGAGACCCTCCCCAAAACAACTGAGTGACCCTCCCCAGCACCCACAGGACCCCTCAGAACCCCCCCAGCACCCCAAATTCGTCCCCAGTTCCTCCCCTGCACCCCCAGACCCATGGGTGACATCCCCAGAACCCCCAATCTGTCCCCAGCACCCACTGGGGACCTTCTGAGGACCCTGTCACCCACAGAACCCCCCCCCAAGGGACCCCAGAATCCCCCCCAGGGACCACCCAGCCCCCTCTCACCGTCACCCCCCCCCTGCTGCTGGGGGTCGGGGTCCTCGGGGTCCCCCCCTGTTCCAGGCACCTCCTCAAAGTGGGGGCGTCCCTCTGGGTCCTGCCTGGGGGTGACACAGTGGGGACAGCATCACCACTGTGCCCTGGTGTCCCTTGGCCACCACCAGGACGTCCCAGCACCCCCCAGTCACCCCCCACACTGGGGACATCGGTGTCACCCCTGTGTCACCTCCCCAAACTGGGGACACCCCTTTGTGTCCCCTCCAGTGTGTCCCCAATGTCCTCATGTCCCTCCCTGTGTCCCTGTCCCCTCCCTGAATGTCCCTAATGTCCCAGTATCCCTCCCTGTGTCCCTGCCACCCCCCACTGAGTGTCCCCAATGTCCCAGCGTCCCTCCCCACGTCCCAGTGTCCCCCCCAGTGTCCCTGTCCCCCACCTGTGGCACACACGGACTCGGGGCACCATGGTGGCCCCGTACTGCAGGGACGAGACGCGGTGACAGCCCAGGGAGTAACGGGCCTGAGCCAGGGACAGCCACCCCTGCAGGGACATCGGGGACATTGGGGACACGGGATAGGGACAACCCCCCCTGCAGGGACTCTGGGGACGTTGGGGACACAGCCACCCGTGTGGGGACATTGGGGACACAGCCACCTCTACAGGGACACAGGGGGACATTGAATGGGACAGAGGGACAGCCAGCTCTGTGGACACAGGGACACGGCATTAGGGACAGTCACCCGAGGGGACACAGGTGACACCGTGGCATGTCCCTTTGTGTCCCCACAGTGGGTGATGTGTCCCCCCAGTATGTCCCGGGACAGGTGGTGTGTCCCCAGCCATGTCCCCACAGCAGGGAACTGTCCCCAGGTGTGTCCCCATGGGGTTGGCACATCCCTGTAGCGGGTGACACCTGCCAGGTGTGTCCCTGTGGCAGGGGGCACCTCCTCACACGTGTCCCCACGAGGGGTGGCGTGTCCCCCTTGTGCCTCTGCCGTGTCCCTGCCGTGTCCCCTCACCTGCCGCAGGTGCTGCTCCAGCTGCTCCCGCCGCTGCTGCAGCAGCTCCAGCGCCTCCATCACCTCCAGCGCGGCCGCGTCCAGGGACAGCGACAGCGACCCTGGGGCGTGGGGGGGACACGGATCAGAACCCCAACCAACACCCGGGGGGGACACCAGGGGCTCCCCCAGACCCACCAAAATCGCTCCCCCCCGCCCAGGGAGCGGCCCGGTGTCCCCACGGTGTCACCCGTGCCCCCGGGACCCCCCCCCAGGCCCTCAGAGACCCCATCAAAACTCCCCCAGGCCCCCGGAAACCCGCTCAAAAAACCCTCGGGATCCCTGAGACCCCCCAAAACCACCCCAAAACGTTCTCTATCTCATGGAGACACCCAGAAAAGCCCCCGAAACCCCACCGAACATCCCCGCGACCCCCAGAGACCCCCAAACCCCGCGGAGCCCCCGGCCCTCCCTCACCGTCCATTGCCGCCCTCACCGCGGCCTCAGGCCCGGCCCCGCCTCGTCCAATCGCAGCCCGCCCCGGCACCTCTCGACCAATCAGCGCGCGCAGCAGCCAGGAGGGCGGGGCCTGCATGAGGGCCGGCAGCGCAGCGGGGTGAAGCCGACCCGGCCGCCATCTTGAGTAAGGGGTCAGCGTTTTCCGCCCCATGCGGCAGCACCGCGCGCTCCCATTGGTCCACCGGCGCTCGGCCAATGAGAGGCGGCGGTGCTGGGAGGTGCCGGCGTGTGAGGAGCGGCGCGGAGCGGAGCGACCGCGACCATGGTGAGGGGCGCGAGGGTTGGGTCGGTGGTCCCGTGTCCCCCCATCCCTCAGTGGTGCCTCTGGCCTCCCCTCCGTGTCCCCCATCCTCTCATTTCCATGCCCCCCACAACGCGCCCTCCCCCCTGCCCAGTTTCCCCGTATCCCCCCCTCACGTTCCCTCACTCTGTGTCCGCTGTCCCCGCTGTCCCCCGATGTCACCTCGCTGTCCCCGCTGTCCCCCCGCTGTCCCCCGATGTCAGTTCGCTGTCCCCGCCGCCCCCTCAGCGCCCCCGCCGTGTCCCCCATCCTCTCATGTCCCCCCCAGCGGGCCCTTCCCCGCACCCCCCCGCGTGTCACCGCCGCTGTCACCTCTGTCCGTCCCCGTGTGGCAGCTGCGGCGCCAGGCCCGGGAGCGCCGCGAGTACCTGCAGCGCCGGGCCACGGAGCAGCAGCAGCAGCGGCAGCGGGAGCGCAGGGAGAGCCTGCGGCGGGCGCTCGACGGTACCGGAGCACGGGGAGGCGGAGAGAGGGGCTGGGACGGGGGGAAAGAGGGCAGCGAGAGGAGTGAAGAGAGACCGGGAGGAATTTGGGGGGGTTACAGGGGGTTTGGGAGGAGTTACAAAGAGATTTTGGGTGTATGAAAAGGGGGTTGGGGGCGGCAGAGGAGATTTGGAGGAGTTGAGGAGAGTTTAGGGGGGACAGAGAGGAGTTTAAGGGGGTTGGGGGATGTTAAAGAGGGGTTAAGAGGGGACATGGGGGTGCTGCGGGCCCAGGGGGTTATTTGGGGCTGGGGTATTGGAATGGGGAGGGTTGGGGGTCCTGTCTGAGCCCCCCCGTTTCTCTCCCCCCTCCCCAGAGAATCGGCTGCTGCCCACAGAGCTGCGGCGTGAGGCGCTGGCCCTGCAGAAGGAGCTCGAGTTCGACTTCCAGGCACCGGGGGGTGAGAGGGACCCCCAAACTGGGGGAGAGGGACCCCCAAATCAGGGTGGGAGGGTGGAGAGAGGGGACCCCCAAGTTGGAGGTGATTGGAATTTCCAAACCCGGGGCTGGGGGACAGGCAAGACCCTTGAATGAGCTGGACCCCAAAATGGGGAGAGGGGAATCCTGGGACAGGAGGGAGGCAGCCCCAAAGAAAGAGCTAAAAAAAGAGACTGGCCTCATTTTTGGGAGTTTCCCCAAATTCTCAGTGGGTTTTTAAATTCCCCAGGTGAGATTAAATTCACCCCAAAATGAGCGTGGGGTTGCACCAACACCCACAGTCTGGGCTGCACCCCAAATCTGAGCCTCGTTCCCCCAGAATGGGAATTAAACCCATGTCCCCCCAAAATCCCCCCAGAACCCAGGCTCTGGATTGACCCCAATGACCCTGGGGTGGGTATGGCTGCAGTGGGCAGGGTTGGGAATGCAGGGGGTGTGGCCTGACAAAGCCCCGCCCCCAGAGACAGGTGACAGCCAGGATGACGAGTACAGGTGGGCGGGGGTGGAGCCCCCCAAGGTGATGGTGACGACGTCACGGGACCCCAGCGCCCGCTTGAGGCTCTTTGCCAAGGTGGGTGTGGCCAGGCTTGGGTGTGGTCTAGGGTGGGTGTGGCCAGGCTTGGGTGTGGTCTGGGGGTGGGTGTGGGCTGGGGTGGGTGTGGCTGGGTTTGGGTGTGGTCTGGGGTGGGTGGGGCAGGATTTGGGTGTGGCTCTGATGTGGGTGTGGCCCAGCCTTAGCACCCGGACCCCACCCCCAGGGGCTGTGCCAGTGAGGGTGTGGCTTCAAGCAGGGGTGGGTGTGGTTGGGCGGTGGGAGGGGCTTAATTGGCCCCACCCATTGGGGGCTGAGCCAATGCTGGACAGTGAAACCTAAAGGAATGGGAGGAGCCTATGTGGGTGGGGCCTGAAAGTGGGCACGGCTCCTAGTGAGTACAATGGGGAGGGGCGGGGCTAGGGATGGGTGTGTCATTGTCACCCTGTGCCAGGGCGACAGCGGGACACAGACTTGGGGACATGGGGGGCTGATTTGGGGGACATGTGGGAGGTAACTTGGGGGACACAGGGGTTGATTTGGGGACATGGGGGGTGATTTGGGGACATGGGGGGTGATTTGGGGGACACGGGGACGCTGGGTGAAGGGGTGACACAACCAGGGCGTGGCTCAGTGTCCCCGTGTCCCTGTCCCCAGGAGCTGTGCCTGCTGCTGCCGGGGGCTCGCCGCATGAACCGGGGCCGTGCCGAGCTGGGCGCTCTGGTGGGGGCGTGCCGGGCCGCGGGGGTCACCGACCTGCTGGTGCTGCACGAGACCCGCGGGCGGCCCGGTCAGTGCCAGGCGGGGCTGGGGCCTCCTTCTGGGGTCTCTGCTTGGAGGGGAAGGGGCTGAGGGCGATGCCTTGGGAAGGCTGAGCTGGAACAGAGCCAGACAGAGTTAATTAATAAAGCAGGGATTTATTAAAAGGATCTCAATGGATCCACCTTGGGCAGCACAAGAGCCCAGCCAGGGCTGCACCCAAGCTGAACCAAAATGGTCCCAAAATGGATAACTGGTCACAGGCTCTCACTCTTATAAGTTTTAGTCCATTTGTATATTTGAGTTAATTGTCCAATTTTAGCTTTAGCCCGTGCAGTCCCGTCCTTCTTGTCTTTCTCTCTCCAGCCCACGGTGTTTGTGCTCCTGGGCCTGAGGTTTGGATCATTTGTCCTTGGTGCCCAGCTAGAGAAGGAATTGTTTTGTCTCCCTGCTCTGAGCAGAGAGCTCACCATCCCATAATATGAAGCCCACACCCACACACTAAAGCAGGACAGAACCTGAAAAACAAAAGCTAAAAATAGAAAAGCTAAAGGGAGTGGGTGGGGCTAATCCCAGGGGGTGTGGCCTGTTCATGGGTGTGTCCTGATCAAGCCCCACCCCCCCCCAGATGGGCTGACCGTGTCCCACCTGCCCCACGGCCCCACCGCCCACTTCACCCTGAGCGGGGCCGTGCTGCGCCAGGAGGTCGGGGGGCTCGGGGGGGCCCCGCTGGCCGCCCCCCACCTGCTGCTGCTGCGTCTGGATTCCACTCTGGGAAAAAGGGTACGGCTGGGGGGGGCGTGGGGGACGTGGGGGGGACAGGAGGGGAAATGGGGAGACACACCTGGGGGGACGTGAGGGGATACAGAGGGAAATTTGGGGTACATGGGGGAGGAAATGGGGACACTGGGGAGGAGCACGGGAGGTGCCAGGGGTGGGGTGACCCCATCCCTGTCCCCATCCCTGTCCCCATCCCTGTCCCCATCCCTGTCCCCCCTTAGGTCGGGACCATTCTGAAGCACCTGTTCCCCGTTCCCCGTCCCGACAGCCGCCGCGTGGTGACCTTCGCCAACGAGGACGACGTCATTTTAGTGCGGTGGGTGACGCGTGGGCACACGGGGACACGGACAGACCCCCCCCGAGCCCCCCTGACCCCCCCACCCTCCCCACAGGAACCACGTGTACCGGCGCCGGGGACGGACGGTGGAGCTGGAGGAGGTGGGACCCCCGCTTCCAGCTGAGGCGTGAGTGTCCCCTGCTGTCCCCAACAGCCCTAAAAGGCTCCCCCCGTGTCCCCAAATGTCCCAACAACCCCCCCCGTGTCCCCCCCAGCCTACCTGATCCGCCTGGGGACCCTGGAGCAGGGGGACGCGGCCGACGTGGAGTGGCGCTGGCACCCGTACACGGCCACGGCCCCCAAGCGCCGCCTGCTCAGCGCCACCTGAGCCCCCCAGGACCCCCCCGAGCACCTGGAGAGCCCCCCCAGGTGGGGCCCACCTGCACACCTGAGACCACCTCGGCAGCTGAGACCCCTCTGGACTCCCCCAGGCACGGCTGGGTCTCTCACAATCAGTTTTTATTTGTCATAATAAATCGTTTTTGTCTATATTGGGCTCGGTAAGGATCAGCCAGGTTCCACTGCAGCCTCTCTTCTGTGAGGAGGGGGCCCAGGGATCTGGACCCCCCCCTCACACCCGGGACCACTCGGCCGGGGGGTCCCGCGGGCCCTTGGGCTTCCCGATGCGGAAGTTAAACCCTGGGGGGAGGAGCAGGGGCTCAGTGAGGTGGGGGGGCTGGACACTGATGTCCCCCCTGAGCCCCCCCGTGGCCCTCACACACCGAGACCCCCCCAGGACACCAGGGACCCCCCATGCTCACCCAGGCAGGGGCCACTGCCGGTGTCTGCGGGGGGGGTCACGACCTCGTAGGCGCCGTCCGTGGCTCTGGGGGACTCTGAGGGGGGGACCAGGGTCAGAATTATCGTTCCTGGGCACCCCTGAGCCCCCCAAATCACCCCAAAACCTGGGGGACCCCCCCCCCAACGCCCCCCACTCACCTGCCGGGCCGGGCGAGGGGCGGCGCACGGGGCTGCCCGGCAGCGAGCACGTGCCCGAAGGGGCGGAGTCTCGTCCGAAGGAGGCGTGGTCTCTTCCCAAAGGGGAGGGGCCTCGCCCTGCGGCTCCGCCCCCCCGGCGGGGCTTGTTGACCACGGCGTAGGTGACATCCATGGCGGGGGGCGCGGGGGGCTCGGCCGGCACCGAGACGCTCCTGGGGGGCAGGGGAGGGGCGGCGAGGGAGGGGACACCTGGCCGGGTCACCTGTCCCCGCTGGGAGTACTCACCTGAGCAGCGTGGGCCGCAGAGCCCGGCGGGCGACGGCGTCCTGGTACAGGGGGGGCTGGGGAGGCACAGGGTCACCTGCGGCCCCCCAAACGGGGGCTACCGGAGCTCCCGCCTTCCCCCCAAACCTCTCGGGGCCCCCCGAGCTCTTGGGGTCCCCCCCGACCGGCCGGGTCCCTTCTTTCACTTCCCCTTTCCGGGGGCAGGAAGTGCTGCGGCCGCCCTCGTGCCCCCACCCCGCCCCGGATGCCCGCGGCCCCCCGAGCTCGGGGCTGGCCCCCCCCCCCACAACAGGACCGGGGTCCCCCTCTCACCTGGACCCCGCGGGCCAGGCTGAGGTGGCCGGGGGGCGGTGGAGGTGCCATGGGGGTCCGGGGGCTCTCAGGTGTGTGGGGCACGGAGGGGACCAGGGGGGTTTTCAGTGGCCCAGGCCCCGCCCCCGGCTGGAGCCCTGCCCCTGGGCTGGAGCCTACAGCTCCCATGGGAATTCCCTGTGGCGTTTTGGGGGGGCTCCTGGGGGTCCCTATAGACACTGCAGCGTCTGCAGGGCCTGTTTTGGGGCTCTCTGGGGCTTCTTAGGGTACCTATAACCCTCCAGCGAGTCGGGGGGGGTGCTCTATAAACCCTACAGAGCCTCTGTAGAGATTTTGGGTGTCCTTATGGACCCTAAAGTGACCCTAAATCTCTTTGGGGGTGCCTACAGAGCTTCTGGGGTCCCCTGAGGCCGCCCTGGTGCTCCTGTGGCTCCTGGAGCTCACCTGGGAGGCGCTGAAGGCGCTGCAGGGCCGTGCAGGGGGGGTCCCACGGCCCCGCGGGGCCTCTGGGGCGCCCCCAGACCCTGAGGGGACCCCAAAGGCCCTGCGGGGGCGGGGCCAGGTCCTATGGCCCCCGTAGGGACCCGTCTGGCCCCGCCCCTCCTCACGGGGCCCCGCCCCTCCTCCCGGCGCCCCGCCCGGCGCCCGCTGATTGGCGGGCGCGCGGCGGCCGCGCCCTCTTCCTCCGCGCCGCGCGGTGATTGGTGAACGCGGCGGCGCGGTGACGTCACGGGGCGCGCGGCGCGGCGGCCCCGGAAGCGGCGGTGGCGGCGGGAGCGGGAGCGCGGCCGGTGAGCGCGCGCGGGGCGGGGACAGCGCGGGGGCGGGGCCAGGGGGGCGGGCACTGGTGGGGCGGGGCCTGAAGGGGGCGGAGCCTGGTGGGGAGGGGGCGGCCTAGGGGCGATCTCGCCGGAGGGTGGGACTTTGTGAGGGGTGGGGCGGCCCCAGGGCGTGGCTAAAGTGATTTGGGGCGGGGCTTTTCGATGAGGGGGCGTGGTTTCGCTGTAGGGGCGTGGCCAGAGAGACACGTGTCGGGTGTTCCGGGGTGAGGCTCGGTGGGGGTGTGGCCTAGGCGAAGACCACCAGGGCTGGGACTTGCTGAGCGAGACTGAAGGTGTGGATTAGGGGTGGGGCGTGGCTTGTGGAGCCACGCCCCTGGTGACCCCACCCCACCTCCCCCACAGGTGCCAGCGCCCAGGACCGCTGACCCCACCCTTGGTGAGGGCAGGGTGGGGCAGGGCGGGGCTGTTCAGGTGCGCAGGCACCGCCCCGGCGCCCCCTGCTGGTCACAGGTGAGGCAGAGATGGAGCCAGGGAGGACAGAGGACACGGCGTGCCCGAGCTGTCACCACAGCGGGGAGGATGAGGAGGAAGATGTGACAGCAGTGGCAGCCATGACATCATCCGTGTGTCACCCTGCTGGGAATGAGGAGGAGGAGGACAAGGAGGTGGCAGCAGTGGTGACAGCCACAGCGTCCCTGGGGTGCCACCCCAGTGAGGAGAAGGAGGAGGTGGCAGTGGCCATGACATCCCAAGGCAGGCCGTGTGGCAGGGATGAGGATGTGGTGGCAGCAGTGACAACAGAAGCAGCCACAACGTCCCAGGGCTGTCATCCCGGTGAGGAGGAGGAGGTGACCACAGCAGGGACATCCCTGGGGTGTCCCCCACTTGGGAATGAGGAGGAGGAGGTGACCACAGCGGTGACAGCAGCGGTGACATCCCCGGGCGTTCAACCCAGTGAGGAGGAGATGACCATGGCAGCAACATCCCCAGCACGTCCTCCTGTAGGGGATGAAGAGGAGGTGACAGCAGTGGTGACATCCCCAGGGAGTCACCCCAGCGAGGAGGAGGTGACAGTGGCAGTGACATCACCAGTGTGTCACCCTGGTGAGGAAGAGGAGGAGGTGACAGCGGCAGTGACATCACCAGTGTGTCACCCTGGTGAGGAAGAGGAGGAGGTGACGGCGGCGGTGACGGCAGCGGCGGCCACGTCGGCCCTGGGCGGGCGGCGCGGCGCGGACGAGGACGTGGCGGCCGCGGGCTGGCGAGCGCGGCGCAAACACGTGTTCGTGCTCAGCGAGGCCGGGAAGCCGATCTACTCCCGGCATGGCAACGAGGAGGCGCTGGCGGCCACCATGGGTGTCATGATGGCCCTCGTGTCCTTCATCCAGAGCGGCGGCAACGCCATCCGTGCCATCTGCTCCGGTACGGGGCCAGCGGGGGGTGGAAACGGAACCCCCAAATTTACACAGACACACCTGTGGGTAACCCCAAATCTGCACAGCCCCGCCCCCAGGTAGCCCTGAAACAGCCCCCACAGGTACAGCCATCCCTGCTCCAAACAGCCCCCTCCAAACACAACATCCCACCCCCAAAACCACCTCTCCCAGGTATAGCTGAATCTACCAAATCAGCCTGCCCAGGTACAACCAGCCCCCCTAAACTCTCTACCCCCCTAAACCCCTTCATGGGTCCTACCACCCCCCTAAAAACCTTCTTTGGTACAGCCACTCTCCAAAAATAGCACGCCCCAAAACAACACCTGTCCAGGTACATCTGTCTACCCCCAAGCCAACCATTTCTCCGACTCCCTCCGTGTCCCCCCGCCCCGTGTGACCGCCGTGTCCCCTCTCTCCCCCGCAGAGGACCGCACGCTGGTGTTCGAGCAGCGGGGCCCGCTGCTGCTGGTGTCGGTGTCCCGCACGCGGCAGTCGGCGGCGCAGCTGCGGCGGGAGCTGGCCTTCGTGCACGAGCAGATCCTGTCGCTGCTGACCCGCGGGGGCATCGCCCGCGTCTTCGCTCGACGCCGCGGCTTCGACCTGCGCCGGTTGCTGGCGGGCGCCGAGGCCGTGCTGGACCGGCTGCTCTGCGGGGCCGCGGCTGACGGGCGGCTGCTGCTGGGGGCCGCTCGCTGCCTGCCCCTGCCCGGGGGGCTCCGCCGCGCCGTGTCCGGGGCCCTGCGCCGCGCCGCCGCCGCCGCCCGCCCCGCGCCCGCCCTGGCCGTGCTGGCGGCTCGGGGCCGCCTGGTGACGGCGGCGCGGCAGCGGGCGCTGGCCGAGGGCGGGCGGCTCTGCGCCAGCGACCTCCACCTGCTGCTCAACCTGCTGGGCGGCGGGGCGGGCGCGGGGGCGGGCGAGGTGTGGACCCCCGTGTGCTTGCCCCGTTTCAACCCCGACGGGTATTTCTACGCGTACGCGGCGCGGCTGGGCGAGGAGGAGGAGGAGGGCGTGACGCTGATCCTGCTGTCCACCGAGCGAGAGGGATTCTACGCGGCGGCCGCGTGCCGGCGGCAGCTGGAGGACACGCTGCGGGCGCAGGGCTGGCTGGCCGAGCTGGCGGCGGCCGTGCGGGGGGGAGCGGGGTACGGCCCCTCCCGCCCCGGCGCCCCCGAGCTCCGGCATTTCCTCTACAAACCCTTGGAGGGGCCGGAGGAGATGCAGCAGCTGCCGCAGTTCACCAGGTGGGCGGGGATGGGGGGGACACGCCAGAATTGAGGGGGTGGGGGTGTCCCTGACCTTCACCTGACGCTCGTGTCCCCCTTCCCTCGCCTGGGGGACTTCCCTGGCTGCAGCCCCGAGCTGGAGGAGCCCTACACCAGCGAGGAGGAGCAGCACCGGCTCTTCGACCTGTACCACTACCTGCACAGCCGTGTGCACAGCCCGCACCGGCCCCTGCGCCTGCTCTACCACGTGGCTGAGAAGGAAACGCTGCTGGCCTGGGTGAGCCGCGGGGAAGGAGCCGTCAGCAGGGCCCAGAGCCAGCAGCACGTGTTTGTGCTGTGGTGAGAAGGTTCCAGAGTTCGTGGGGGTCGCTGGCTGGTGGTGCTCTCAGTAGATCCTGCAGTTACCAGGATGTGGTGTCATCAGTAGATCCCACAGTTAAGAGGATGCTCAGTGTCAGTGCTGTCAGTAGATCCCACAATTAACAGGATGTTCACTGGCAGTGCTGTCAGCTTGGTGACAGCTCGGTGTCAGTGCTGTCAGTAGATCCCACAATTAATGGGATGCTCACTGGCAGTGCTGTCAGCAAATCCCACAGTTAACGGGGTGCTCGGTGTCAGTGCTGTCAGTAAATCCCACAGTTAACAGGCGTGGATTCCCACAGGTGACCAGCAAGTTCGAGCTGTACAGCTGCTTCAGCCCGCTGGTGACGAAGGCGGGCGCCATCGCCGTGCTGACCAAGCTGCTGCGCTGGCTCAAGAAGGAGGAGGACTGGCTGTTCATCCGCTACCCGGCACCGTTCTGCGCCGCGCCCCGCGCGCCCCGACGGGCCCGAGCCCGAGGGCTGACAATAAACACTGAGACCCCAGGGAGAGTCCTGAGTCCGGGGGGACTGGGGGGTGAGGGGACACGGCTGGAGGGGTGAGGGGACAGGGGACATCCTGAGGGGTGACAGAATTGGGGGACATGCTGAGGGGTGAGGGGATGGGGGGACATCCTGAGGGGTGACAGAATTGGGGGACATCCTGAGGGGTGACAGAATTGGGGGACATGCTGAGGGGTGAGGGGATGGGGACATCCTGAGGGGTGACAGAACTGGGGGACATGCTGAGGGGTGAGGGGATGGCAGGGACACGGCCTGAAGGGGTGAGGGGATGAAGGAAGCGGGGAGAGGAGATGAGAACAGCGACAGAGAAGGGAGAAAAGGGAACCGAAAATGAGAGGAGTGCGGGAGAGAAAATGGGGAGAAAACCTGAAAGAAAAGGTGGGTAAGGGCAGACAGAAAAGAGGGAAAATGGGACAGAAAAGAGAGAGATGAGGGGGCAGAAATCACTGGGAAAACATGTGAGGAAATGGTGGGAAAATGTGACAGGAAGGGCTGGAAGAAGTGACAACAAATGGAGGGCAAAAATAGACGGGAAAGGGAGCAGAAAAGAGGAAAGAGAATATGACGGAAGAAGTGACAGATTGGGGGTGAAAAGGGGACAGAAAGACGTCAGGAAGGGAGAGAAACAGCTGGAAAAGGGCACAAAAATTAAGGCAAAGTGTCGTTGGAAATGGTGGGAAGATGTGAGAGGAAAAGGGTGGGAAAACATGAGGGACAAAGGTGGGGAAATGTGAGGTGAAAAAGTGGGAAAATAGAAGGGTAATGGTGTGAAAATGATGGGGGAAAGGCAGGAAAACATGAGGGGGAAGGGTGGAAAAAATTAGGGAAAAAAGCAGGAAAATGTGAGGGGGAAAGGGCAGGAAAACGTGAGGGGAAAAGGGCGGGAAAACGTGAGGGGAAAAGGGCGGGAAAACGTGAGGGGAAAAAGGCGGGAAAATGTGAGGGGGAAAGAGCGGGGAAATGTGAGAGAATGGGAAGGAGAGGAGCTGAGAAAGCTGCAGAAAGAAGGTGAGGGGAAATGGGGGATGAAAAGGGTCAAAATGTAAGGACACAAGACAGAAAAGTGTGAAAAGGGGACTGGAAAGAGTCTGTGGGTGACAAAATGGAGCAAGAGAGGAAAGGACTGGAGAGGGAAATGAGGGGCAGAAATGGAAGGGACAGAGGCGTCAGGAACTGGAGGAAGGAGGCGACAGGAATGGGAGAAACCCTGGAGAAAAGAGATAAAGAGGGAGGAAATGGTGAAACGTGACAGAAAATGTGGGGCTGAGGGTGGGAAAAGGGGAACTAAGAAGATGACAATGGCAACAGGAGGGGACAAGCCAGTGCCCACCATCATCATCCCCTGTGTCCCTCCAGGCTGCAGTGATGGATCTGGACCCACGCAGTGAGGGGCTCTATGGCCAAGACCCCCCAAGACCACCGTGTGTCCCAGTGTCCCCCCGCCCCAGGGACAAGGTGGCCTCGGATGTCCCCAAGAGAGGCAGTGTCCCTGTGTCCTGCCCAGCTCCCCCCTCAGGTCCCCCTGGGGGGATCCCACAGCTGGAGGTGCTGCTGAGGCAGGTGCACAGCCTGCAGAAAGGTGAGTGTGAGGACCCCTGTGTTCCCCCGTGTTCATATGTCCCACATGTCCTCCTATGCTCCCTCATGTGCCTGCCACGTCTCCCCGTGTCCCACGTGTCCCTCTGTCCGTCCCACCGCGTCCCACAGTCCGTGAGGACACGGCACAGGAGCTGGTGAAGGCACAAGACCGCAGTGAGGAGTTGCGCCAGCACCTGAAGCAGCGTGAGTCACCTGGGGGGAACACTGAGAGGTTTGGGGAGCCCTGAGGGATCTGGAGGGAGACACTGAGAGGGCTGGGGATGCACAGAGAGGGGTCTGTGGGGTCGTTGGGTAGTGTGTAGGGATCCTGAGGGGTTTGTGGGGACCGAGGGCTCTGAGCTCATTTCCCCCTCCCCACAGTGGAGCAGCGCAAGGAGGCACTGGAGAGGTCCTGGCAGCAGGTGCAGGGTGAGCCCAGGGGGCCCTGGGGTCTTTGGGCCCCCCCCCAAAAAACTTCCCCTGATGCCCCCTGAACCTCTGACCCCCTTGACCCCCATGTTTCCCTGACCCCTGTGGCCCCTCCTGACTCCCCCAGAGGGGGTGGGACCCCCCCACACAGAGGGGATCCCCCTTGGCCCCTGATCCCCCTGACCTCGACCCCTGTGACCCCCTGTGACCCCCCCTGCCCCACCCCAGATTCACTGCAGAGAGCACAGCTGCAAGGGAAGGAAGTGGAGGCCAAAGGTCAAAGGTGAGTGAGAACACCTGTGATCCTCTTCAGCCTCACCTGTGTCCATGTGAACCTCTGACTCCCCCCCCCCCCGCCCCAAAACACACCTGGTGCCCCCTGACCCCCCACAGGCGCTGCGGGCTCTGCCTGGAGCAGCAGCAGGACCTGGAAGGGACAAAGCAGCAGTGGGAGCAGCTGAAACACTTGCGCCGGGGACACAGGTAGGGCTGGGGACACAGCCTGAGGGACACAGCTGGGGGACACAACTGGGCTGGGGGTGGCACCAGGTGACCCACCCAGGTCATGTGACCACCGTGTCACCCCCCTGTGTCCCCTCACCCTCAGGTGGCAGCACTGCCAGCAGCTCGAGGACATCATGGAAGAGCTCAAGAACCTGCGTGTCACACACGTGAGCCCCGGGCTGGGGTCCCTCACACACCTGGGGGTCCCTCACACACCCGGGTGCCCTGGCACACCCCGGGATCACATGCACACCCCCCTCCCACCCCTGTCCCCGCACAGGCTCCGGCCCACCTGGAGGCTGAACTGGCGCAGCTGGAGAAGATGGAGGAGAAGTGGCTGAGCTGGGGTGAGCCCCTGACACTTGAGTGACCCCCCAGGACCCCCCTCAGGCACCTGAGGGACGCCCTTGGACACCTCAGTGACCTCTGCCAACACCTGAGTGACCTCCGCCAACACCTGAGTGACCTCCTGAGCTCCTGACTGACCCTGGGCCACCTGAGCCCCTCTCCCACAAGCCCCTGAGTGACCCCCCCTGGACACCTGAGCCCCCCCCAAAGCCAGGTGTGTCCCCTTGGGCTGACCAGTGTCCCCGCCTTGCGCAGAGCGCCGCGTGATGGACACCGAGGAGCAGCTGGGCCCAGAGGCACCTGTGCTCGGGTGGGTGCCCAGCTCTGGCCCCGCCCCCTCAAAGGTGACCCTGCCCACTCAGGCCTGTCCCCACCCCCTAACCCTCATTCTTGCAGGCGATTGGTGCAGCAGGACCAGGAGGGGGCGGAGCGACAGCTGGAGGTGGAGCTGGGCCGGCAGCAGCTGAGCCTGCGGCGCCGTGACAGGTGTGTGACACCTGGGACAGGTGTGGGACAGGTGTGGCACTGTCACCTGGGCCCCTCGAGGCTCCACCCACATCTGGCCCCACCCTTTATCTGGCCCCGCCCCCAGGTTGGCAGAGGAGCTGCAGCAGCTGCAGCGCCCCCTGGAGGCTCGCCCAGAGTGACAAGATGGACACGCCCCGTGGGACACCTGTGGCACCTGTGTGACACCTCTGCGCGTTACCTGCGGGCCACCTGTGTCCTGCCATGTTCTCATTGTCCTCCCCGCCATGTCCCCCTCAGGTCCCCAAAGCTCCCCCATGTCCCCCAGTCCCCTCAAGTTCCCCCCATCCTCCCCATATTCCCCAATTGTCCCTCATGTCCCCATTTTCCCCAATGTCCCCCATGTCCCTGCAGGTCCCCATGTGCCCCACAATGTCCCCCATGTCCCCAGTTTCCCCCCAGTGTCCACCATGTCCGTTCAGGTCCTTGATGTCCCCAATGTCCCCTCATGTCCCCATTTTCCCAATGTCCCCAATGTCCCTGCAGGTCCCCATGTGCCCCCCATGTCCTCTCAGGTCCCTGATGTCCCCCATGTCCCCAGTTCCCCCACAATGTCCCCCATGTCCTTGATGTCTCCCTTGTCCCCAGTTTCCCCCCAGTGTCCCCCATGTCCCCTCAGGTCCCCAATGTCCCCTTATGTCCCCATTTTCCCCATGTGCCCCCCATGTCCCCCATGTCCCCAGTTCTCCCCCAATGTCCTCATGTCCCCCCCATGTCCCCTCACATCCCCAATGTCCCCTCATGTCCCCATGTCCCCCATGTCCCCAATAAACACTCCGCCACCATTGCTGTCTCTCAGGTGTCTCTTTGCGACCGCGGGTGACGCTTCCCCCAAACATGGCATCCCCCAATGGACGCCGCCATTGCTTTCCTGACCGCTGCCATGCTGTGGGTGGGCGCGCCCGTACCCGGAAGCGGAAGTTGGGCACGCCCCCGCTTCCGGCCGCTTCTGGGCCTAGCCCGGAGCGTCCCTCGGAGGCGGCGGCAGCGATGGTGGGGGGGGAACCGGGGGTGTGGGGGAGCTTCAGGGGGTCTGCGGTGTCCGGGGAACCCCAGGCCCTGACACCCCCGCCGTTGCCCCCTCAGGACAGCGAATTCTCGGACGCGGAGGCGGCCCCGGGAGGGGAGGAGAACGCGCCGGTTTATTGCGTGTGCCGCAAGCCGGACATCAACTGCTTCATGATGTGAGGGGGGGGTCTGGGGGGTCCCCAACCGCTTCATGATGTAAAGGGGGAGTCTGGGGGGTCCCCAACTGCCTCATGATGTGAGAGGGAACGGGGGGAGCGGGGTCCGTAGGTTCTTCGGGGTGTGAGGGGTGGTCTCGAAGTACTTCAGGATATGAGGGGGGGGGTCTGGGAGTTCCCCAAATGCTTCGGGGTGTGAGGGGCGTCTGGGGGGTCGCAGCAGATCTGAGGGGCCAGCTGGGGGTCCCGGCTGCTTCTCAGGGTGGGGGTTGGGGGCTCCCGGCTTCTCTTGGCCCCTGGGGGGGCTTTGGGGGTCCCTTGAGGCGGGGAGGGGTGCAGAGTCCCCTTGGGGGGCTTTGGGGGTGCCCGGCTGAGGGTCTCGGTGTCTCCCCCGTCCCGCAGAGGCTGCGACAACTGCAACGAGTGGTTCCATGGGGACTGCATCAACATCACCGAGCGCATGGCCAAGGCCATCCGCGAGTGGTACTGCCGGCAGTGCCGCGGTGAGAGGGGCTGGGGGGGCTTTGAGGGGCTTTGGGGGGGCTCTGGGAGGCTTTGGGGGGTCTTGGGGGGCTCTGAGGGGGGCTCTGGGGAGTGTTGGGCTGCAGTGAGAGGGGCGGGGGGGCTGATTTGGGGGGCTCCAGGGACACCTGGGGTGTGGGTAGTTTTTTGAGGGGGGTGTCCCCGGGGGTGTTTTTTAGGGTGCTTGACCCCGTTTTTGGGGTGTCTGACCCCAGATCAAGAGTTCAGCCCACATGTGCGGCGAGTGCGAGGCAAGGGTGTCCCTGGTGGGGTTTGGGGTGTTGCTGGTAGGATTCGGGATGCCTGACCCCATTTTCAGGGTGCCTGACCTGTTTTTGGGGTGTCCCCGGTGGTTGACCCCTCTGTGACCCCCCCCAGAGAAGGACCCGTCCCTGGAGATCCGGTACCGGCACAAGAAGTGGCGGGAGAAGGAGCACGAGGGGGCCAAGGGGCAGGAGCTGGAGCAGGGCCGGGCTGCCAAGGTGGGCTCTGGGGGGGGTCAGGGGGTGGGGACCCCACAAAGGGGGACACCCCAATTCTGGGGACAGGCTGGGAGGTGCCTGAGTCCCTTGGGATGAGGATTTGGGGGGCATCAGGAGGCTGGGGGGATGCTTTGGGGGAGATTTGGGGCACCCCTGACCCTCTCCGGGTGCCTGGGATCCCTCCCAGCTTGGGTTTTGGGGTGTCCCAGGTGGATTTTTGGGGTGCCTGACCCCATTTTTGGGGTGTCTGACCCCAGATCAAGCACTCAGCCCGCATGTGCAGTGAGTGTGAGGCAGGGGTGTCCCTGGTGGAATTTGGGCTGTTCATGGTGGATTTTGGTGTGTCTAACCCCATTTTTAAGCTGCCTGACCCCATTTTTGGGGTGCCTGACCGCATTTTTGGGGTGTCTGACCCCAGATCAAGCGCTCAGCCTGCATGTGCAGCGAGTGTGAGGCGGGGATGTCTCTGGTGGGATTTGGGGTGTTTCAGGGTGCCTGACCCCGTTTTTGAGGTGCCTGACCCCATTCTCGGGGTGCCTGACCCCGTTTTTGGGTGCCCGACCCCAGATCAAGCGCTCGGCCCGCATGTGCGGGGAGTGCGAGGCGTGCCGGCGCCCCGAGGACTGCGGGCAGTGCGACTTCTGCCGGGACATGAAGAAATTCGGGGGCCCCAACAAGATCCGCCAGAAGTGCCGGCTGCGGCAGTGCCAGCTGCGGGCGCGGGTGAGCGGGCACCCCGCGTGTCCCTGGCGTGTCCCCAGTGTGTCCCCAGCGTGTCCTTGGGGTGTGTTGGGAGTGGGGTGTGTGCCCCGTGTGACGTGGCCTCGGTGCCCGCCAGGGCTGGCGGTGTTGGGGTGGCCTTGGCGTGTCCCCAGCGTGGCTCTTTGTCACTGTGTCCCTGTCGCGTGGCCTCTGTCACCACCTCGTGTCCCTTTGTCACCCTGTCCCGTGTCCCTTTGTCACTGTCTTGCCGTGTCCTCGTGTCTCTTTGTCACCTCGTGCCACATCCCTGATGCGTCACGCTCGTGGCGCGTCCCCGCGTCCCCCGTTGCTCATGTGTTCTGTGTCCCCAACAAGCTGCTGCCTGTCCCTGAGGTGTCCCCAAGGTGTCTTCCCATGTCTGTGTGTTACTGTCTCACAGTGTCCCCAACATATTCCCGACATCTGTCATGTCCCCGTGTCACCATCTATGTCCTCACGTTCCATGTCTGTGTGTCACTCTTATCAGCGTGTCCCTGACATGTCTTGTGTACCCAAGTGTCCCGTGCCCCGTGTGTCCCTGTCCTATGTCCCTGTGTCACCCCGTGTCCCCATGTCCCTGTGTCCCCATGTTCCACGTGCCCGTGTCACCGCCCTGTCCCTGACGTGTCCCCTCCGTGTCCCCACAGGAGTCCTACAAGTACTTCCCCACCTCGGTGAGTCCCTGGGGCCCTGGGGGGAGGGGAGGGGGGGGGAGGGAAAAGGGGACCCCCAGACCCCCCCTGTCCCCGTGAGAAGGGCGTGGGGGAGGGGCCAAGCCTGGCTGGGGGGGAGGGGCACCCCAAAATCCTCACTGTCCTTGGGGTGAAGGGGGGCTCACAGGTACAGGGGGTGGGGGTGCCCAGGAAGGTGCTGACCCCCCCACTTGATGCAGGGGGTCCCAGGATTGCCATGAGGGGGTCCTGGGGGGTCCCAGGGGTGCCATGGAGGTCCTGGGGGTGCCTGGTGGGTCCCAGGGAGTCCCTGGTGGGTGCTGACCCCCCCCCAGCTGATGGGGATGTCCTGGGGGTGCCATTGGGGGTCCCAGGGGTGCCATGGGGGGTTCCCGGGGGTCCCTGGCGGTGCTGACCCCCCCCCCCAGCTGGCCCGGGGGCGCGAGGGGGACCTGGAGCTGCTGAAGGCGCAGCTGGGGGGGCCGGGGCCCCCCGAGAGCCTCTCGGACGAGGAGCTGCCCCTCGACCCCCGGCTCTACCAGGAGCTCTGCGCCGGCGCCTTCGACGAGCACGGCCTGGTGAGCCCCCCAAAAACTGCCCCCCTGGCACCCCAGAAACTGCCCCCCCCGGCACCCCGAAAACTGCCCCCCGGCACCCCAGAACTGCCCCGGGACCCAAAAACTGACCCCCCAGGACCCCAGAACTGCCCCCCTGGCACCCCAAAAACTGTCCCCCCAGCACCTCAAAAACTCCCCCTCAGCACCCCAGAACTGCCCTGGGACCCAAAAACTGCCCCCCGGCACCCCAAAACTGTCCCTGGCACCCCAGAATTGTCCCAGGATTCTGGAACTGCCCCCTTGGGACCCCACAACTGCCCCCCTGGCACCCCAGAACTGTCCCCTCAGGACCCCAAATACTGCCCTGGGGACCCCCACTATACCCCTCTGGGCACCCCAAAACCCACCAGGCACCCCAAATACCCCCCCCAGATACCACAGGAGCAGATGCAAAGAAGGTTTTTGCACATCAGGGCCTGGTTTCGTGAGTTTAGGGCTGGCTTTGTCTGTCAGGGCCTGGTTTAGGCTGTTTAGGCCTGGTTTTAGGCTGTTCAGGGGTGGTTTTGTGTGTCAAGGCGAGCTTCAGGTGTATCAGGACGTGTCCTCGGTCCTTGTCAGGGCGTGTCCCCAAATATCCCCAGTGTGGGACCGTGGCACGTCCCCACGCTGGGCCGTGCCCTGAGGCATGTCCCCAAATGTCCCCAGCGTGTCCTGGCACATCAGGACACGTCCCCATGGCACTCTGAGGTGTGTCAGGCATATCCCTGCATGTCCCCAGCGTGTCCTGTCACGTCCCCACACCAGGCCATGCCCTGTGGCGTGTCCCCAAATGTCCCCAAGTGTGTCCTGGCACATCCCGACACCAGGCCACGTGCCCGAGGCACCTCAGGCCACATTGTCCCCTCGTGTCCCTTCGTGGGCCACGCTCTGTGGCGCATCGGGGGCGTCACCCTGCGTGTCCCCACGTGTCCCCGACATGTCCCCACGTGTGCTGGTCCTGCCAGCCCTGGCTCAGTGACGCCGAGGACGCGCCGTTCCTGGACCCCGTCCTGCGCAAACGCGCCGTGAAGGTCAAACACGTCAAACGCCGCGAGAAGAAGTCGGACAAGAAGGTGAGGGCCACTGGGAGCTACTGGGAGAGCCACTGGGGGCTACTGGGGGTTACTGGGAGGCTCCAATGGTTGCTGGGAAGGCTCTGGGTGGTTGCTGGGTTACGAGCGGTGGTTACTGGGTGGTGGCGGGTGGTTACTGGTGCTCACTGGTGTGGAAGGGGGAGTGGCAGAATGAGCACTGGGAGCTGCAGGGAGGTACTGGGGGGGTTCTGGGTGCTGACTGGTGTTAACTGGGTGTTACTGGTGTGGAAGGAGGAGCGCTACAAGTGGTACTAGCAGCAGGCACAGCACTGGCAGTGCTGGGCTACAAGCGGTTACTGGGATGTTACTGGTGCTAACTGGAGGTTACTGGTGCAGAAGGAGGAGCGCTACAAGCAGCACTGACAGTGTTGGGGCTATAAGTGGTGGTTACTGGGAGGTTATTGGTCTATGAGTGGTGGAGACTGGGTGATTGCTGGGTGGTGACTGAGAGGTTCCTGGTGCTAACTGGTGCTAACTGGTGCAGAAGGAGGAGCGCTACAAGCGGCACCGGCAGCGGGCGCAGCACTGGGAGGGCTCTGATGGTTACTGGGCTATGAGTGGTGGTTACTGGGAGGTTACTGGTGCTAACTGGTGCTAACTGGTGCTAACTGGTGCAGAAGGAGGAGCGCTACAAGCGGCACCGGCAGCGGGCGCGGCACCGCGAGCGCCGCGGGCACCCCGAGCGCGCCGACGCCCGCGACCCCGCGGGGCTGGGCCAGTGCCTGGGCCCTGGCTGCACCCGCCCCGCGCGCCCGCCCTCCAAGTACTGCAGCGAGGCCTGCGGCATCAAACTGGCTGCCAAGTGAGTACCCACCAGTACGGACCAGTATAAACCAGTGTGGGACGGGACAGGCCGGTATCGACTGGTATGAACTGGTACGGAATGGTACTGACTGGTATAGACCAGTACAGAATGGTACAGACAATGTGGATTGGTATAAACTAGTACAGAACAGCACAGGCTGGTATAGACCAGTGTAAACCACTTATATAAAGAGATCCTGACCTAGTGGATCCCAGGGATCCTGCACTCCCCATTAACCCTTTCCTCACATTGATCCCAGCCGGATCGACAAGATCCTGCCTCAGTGGATCCCAGGGATCCTGGAGCCCCCATTAACCCTTTCCTTACCCCGATCCTAGCCGGATTTGTGAGATCCTGTCATAGCAGATCCCAGGGATCCTGGAGCCCTCATTAACCCCTTCTCCCCTGATCCCAGCCGGATCGACAAGATCCTGCCACAGTGGTTCCAGCAGTGGATCCCAGGGATCCCGGAGCCCCCATTAACCCTTTCCTCACCCTGATCCCAGCCGGATCTACGAGATCCTGCCGCAGCGGATCCAGCAGTGGCAGCAGAGCCCGTGCGTGGCGGAGGAGCACGGCAAGCGGCTGCTGGAGCGCATCCGGCGCGAGCAGCACCAGGCGCGGCTGCGGCTGCAGGAGATGGAGCGGCGCTTCCACGAGCTCGAGGGGCTCATCGCCCGCGCCAAGGGGCACCCGCCCCGCGAGGACGAGGAGGTGGGCACCCCCCGGGGCTGCCGGAGGGCTGGGGACCCCAAAAACGCTTTCATTCTACCCGTTTTGGGTCCCTCTTGTGATCGCACTTGGTCCTTCATGCCCCCACGTCTTTTAATTTTCCCTGTTCTGGGTCCCTCTTGAGATCCCCCTTGGTCATTCATGGATGCCTGGGTGCCCCCAAATGTTTTAATTCTCCTCGTTCTGGGTTCCTCTTGAGACCCCTCTGCTCCCCTGGTACCAACACCCAGCTCCTGGAGGGCTGGGCACCCCAAAAACCCTTTAATTCTCCTCATTATGGGTCCCCTTTGAGGCCCCTCTGCTCCCCTGGGGACACCTGGGCACCCACACTCAGCTCCTGGAGGGCTGGACACCCCAAAAACCCTTTAATTCTGGGTCCCTCTTGGGATGCCCCCAAACCCTTTAGTTTTCCCCATTCTGGGTCCCCCCTGAGCCCCTGGGCATCCCCCAAATCTCTGAGTCCCTCCTGAACCCTGTCCTGGGTCCCCCTGGATACCTTGTCCCCCCAAACCCCTCCCTGGAGCCCCCTAACCTTGGGTCCCCCAACACCTGGGTCCCCCCTTGGACCCCCTGACCCCGCTGTCCCCCCAGAGCACGGAGGGGGACAGCGAGGACACGGACCTGCAGATCTTCTGCGTGTCCTGCGGCCACCCCATCAACCCCAAGGTGGCCCTGCGGCACATGGAGCGCTGCTACGCCAAGGTGATCCCGGGATTTGGGGGGGTCTGGGGGCACCTCTGGGTTCCTGGGGCCTGTGGGATCTGTGGGATCATCTATGGAGTCACCCATGGCATTCCAGGCTGCTGTGGGATCATCCACGGGACTCTCCGGGCTCCTGTGGGATCTTCTGGGGGACCCTTTTAGGGGAACTTTGGGAGCCCCCTGAGCTGGGCAGCACCCCCAGATCCTGCTGTGGCCACGGGGATCCCTTCCCTCAGCTTGGGGGGGCTGGGGGTGGTTCCTAGGGGGCTGGGGGGGACCCTGTGAAGGAACTTCAGGGGTTTCTGTAGGGGCTGGGGGGGCTGTAGGGACCTGCTGGGAGCTCTGTAGGGACTGGGGGTTTTGTGGGGTCTCGTGGGGAGGGGCTCTATAGGGGCTGGGGGGCCATAGAGCCCAGGGTGGGCTCAGGGGTCCCATCCCTGCCCCCTTTTTGACCCCCCCACCCCATTGCAGTACGAGAGCCAAACGTCCTTCGGGTCCATGTACCCCACCCGCATCGAGGGGTGAGTGGGGAGGGGGCTCTGGGGTGGGGGGGCACCCTGGGGGGCTTTCTGGGGTGAGGGAGGGTGACCCCAGACCCCTAAATCCTCCTGGGAAGCAGGGGGGAGCACCCTGGGGGGACCCCAGCCCTCTAAATCCTCCGGGGAAGGTGGGAGCAGCACCCAGGGGAGGCTTTTTGGGGTGGGGGTGTCATCCCTCCCGGGGGAGCACCCAGGGGGGAGTTTGAGGGGGAGGGTTGTGGCTGTCTGGGGGGGGTCCTTCAGCACCCTGTCCCCCCCCCACCCAGGACACCTCTTGTGTCCCCCCAGGGCCACTCGGCTGTTCTGTGACGTTTACAACCCCCAGAGCAAAACCTACTGCAAGAGGCTGCAGGTGCTGTGCCCCGAGCACTCCCGCGACCCCAAGGTGGGCACAGGGCGAGGATTTGGGGCTGGGGACAGTGCTGAGGACAGTCCTGGGATCCCAAAGTGGGCACAGAATGAGATTTTGGGGTGGAATTTAGGGGATCTGTGCCCCGAGCACTCCCAGGACCCCAAAGTGGGCACAGGGAGGGCCAGGACAAGGGTTGCGCCCAGGACGATCCCAGGACACCAAAGTGGACGTGAGGGGACAGGACAGGGGCAGTGCCCAGGACACTGCCAGGACCCCAGGGTGGCCGTGGAGGTGGCAGAGGGGCTCTGGGTGCCCCCAGCCCGGCGCTGACCCCGTGCCCGCCCAGGTGCCCGCGGACGAGGTGTGCGGGTGCCCGCTGGTGCGCGACGTCTTCGAGCTGACCGGGGACTTCTGCCGCGTCCCCAAGCGCAAGTGCCACCGTCACTACTGCTGGGAGAAGCTGCGCCGCGCCGAGGTGGACCTGGAGCGCGTCCGCGTGGTGGGTGCCACCGCCCGGTGCCCCCAAAGTGTCCCCGAAGTGTCCCCACGCTGTCCCTGTCCTCACATTGTCCCTGTCCCCACACTGTCCCTTGTCCTCACACTGTCCCTGTCTCCACACTGTTCCTATGCTGTTCCTGTCCCCCGCAGTGGTACAAGCTGGATGAGCTGTTCGAGCAGGACAGTGTCCCTGTCCTCACATTGTCCCTGTCCCCACGCTGTCCCTGTCCTCACATTGTCCCTGTCCCCACGCTGTCCCTGTCCCCACGCTTTCCCTGTCCTCACATTGTCCCTGTCCCCACGCTGTCCCTTGTCCTCACATTGTCCCTGTCTCCACACTGTCCCTTTGTCCCCACACTGTCCCCTCGCTGTCCCTGTCCCCACGCTGTCCCTGTCCCCACACTGTCCCTGTCCCCACGCTGTCCCTTGTCCTCACACTGTCCCCGTCCCCACACTGTCCCTTTGTCCCCACACTGTCCCCACACTGTCCCTGTCCCCACACTGTCCCCATGCTGTCCCTTGTCCTCACACTGTCCCCGTCCCCACACTGTCCCTTTGTCCCCACACTGTCCCCACACTGTCCCTGTCCCCTCGCTGTCCCTGTCCCCACACTGTCCCTGTCCCCACGCTGTCCCTGTCCCCCGCAGTGGTACAAGCTGGACGAGCTGTTCGAGCAGGAGCGCAATGTGCGGGCGGCCATGACGAACCGGGCGGGGCTGCTGGCGCTGATGCTGCACCAGACCATCCAGCACGACCCGCTGACCACGGACCTGCGCTCGGACCGCTGACCACGGGCCTGGCTCGGACCGCTGACCGCCCCCAGAGCCCCAAAATCCCCCCAGACCCCTCCCCACATCCCCCCACCCCTGATTCCTGGGTGCCTCCCCATCCCCAAATAAACCGGGTGTGCAAAATGAGTCTGGGGGTGTCCCTGCGCTGTTGGTGGAATTTGTGGGTTCGTCCATGGGATTTAGGGGGGGCTCCTGTGGGGTCTCTGGGATCCTGGGGATCCCTTTTGGGGGAATTTTGGGAGGCCCTGGGTTCTGGTACCACCCCAGACCCTGCAGAGGCCATGGGGATCCCTTTGCTGGCCATGGTGCAGCTGGGGAGGGGTCCTGAGGAGGTTGGGGGGGGTCCTTAGGGGGCGGGAGAGGTGGAAATGGGAGCAGCACCCGTGGGAGGGCTGGGAGGGGTCTCTGGCGGTTTTTGGGGGTCCTTTGGGGGGGTCCTGGGGGGAAATGGGAGCAACAATCTTGGGAGGGCTGGGAGGGGTCCCTGGTGGTACTGGGGGGGTCCTCTGGGGGGAAGTGGGAGCAGTATCCGTGGGGGGGCTGGGAGGGGCCCCTGGTGGTTTTGGGGGGGCCTTTCTGGGGGGACCAGGGGGTCCTGGGCAGGGGAAAGGACCCCAATGGGCCCGAGGGGAACGCTCCGGGCTCATTAGCATAGCCACGCCTACACACTGCTCATTAACATGCTCCCTCCCTCCTGGCGTCACGTGCCGCGCCGTCACGTGCCTCCCCCGCTCCACGGGTCTCGTATCGCCCCGCCCCTCTCTGGTTCTGCCTTTTCTCATTGGTCCACTCCGCTTCAGGTGACCCTTAGCCCCCGCCCCTGCTTTTCCCGCCCGGCGTTTCCGCTTCCGGCGCGGGGCCCCGCCCCCTCCGCCCCCCGCGGCCTCGCGGCGTCGCCGGAGGAAGAGGAGGAGGAAGAGGAGGAGGAAGAGGAAGAGCTGCGCCACAGGCGGGGGCGGATGGGAACGGTGAGGGGCCGGGGGGGTGCGGGACCGCAGCGGGGTTTGAGCGGGGAGCGAGAGGGAAGCGAGCGGGGAGACGCGGCCGGTGGGAACGGGCGGGCCGTGAGGGGGGGCGGCTGGGGGGGGGGGAGGGGTTCGTGTGGGGAAAGGGGCGTGAGGGAGGGGGCTGGGAGGGGGAGTTTAGGGGCAGTTTGTGACGGAGAGGGGCTGTTTGTGAGGGGAAGGGGCAGTTGGTGAGGGAGAGGGGCAGTTTGAGGGCATTTTGTGAGGGGGAGGGGCAGTTTGAGGGCATTTTGTGAGGGGGAGGGGCAGTTTGAGGGCATTTTGTGAGGGGGAGGGGCAGTTTGTGAGGGGAAGGGGCACTTTGGGGGTTGTTGGGGAGGGGGAGGGGCACTTTGGGGGTTGTTGGGGAGGGGGCGGAACTCCGGGGGATTTTTGGGGGTGTCCTTGTGGGGGAGGGGCGGACCCGGAGCTGTGTTTGTGTGGGGGAGGGGGGGGCCTGGCGGTGGGGGAGGGGAGGATGGAGTCACGTGGGGAAGGGGCGCGGCCCGGCTGTGTTTGGGGGCGAGGTCCGGGGAGGGGTCCGGGGGTGTTTGGGCTATCGGGGCGGGTCGTGACCCCCTCGCCGCCTCTCCGGGGCTCGCAGCCCCCCCGCAGGATGGCGGAGGGCTGGGCCGAGTGCCCGGCGCTGGGCCCGGGCTGGCAGCGCCGCGAAGCTTTTCGGAAATCCGGGGCCACCAGCGGCCGCAGCGACACCTACTACAGGAGGTGCCCCTCCCCAAAAAACCCCCAACGCCCCCCTCCCACCCCCACGGGACTGCGGCTTCTGCCCTTTCTCCCTCTTCCCATCCTAGACCCCATCCCGTGTCCATTTGGGGGCTTCCCCCCCACCCCCCCGGCGGTGTTTCATGGGGGATTTCAGAGCCCCTCTCCCATCTCCCCCTCCATGAACTCCTCAGGGCCAATTCAGTGCCCCTTTCCCAAATATTCCCAGTCCCCTCCAATTTTTCCAGGCTATTTTGGGGCTGGGGGGGGGGGGGGGGGCTTTTTGAGATCACAAGGGGATTTTTGGGGTCCCCCGAGCTCTGTTTGCTTCCCCTTTCCCATTCTCCCTTTGGCATTTGGGGGGCTCCCCCAGGCTCAGCGACCCCCCTGGGGTTTTGGGGCCTTTCCTGGGGGTTTTGGGGCCCGTCTGACCCGAGCCCCCCGGCAGCCCCACAGGGCAGAAGTTCCGCAGTAAGATCGAGCTGCGGCGCTTCCTGGGCCCCGGGCACGACCTGAGCAACTTCGACTTCAAATCGGGGCAGGAGCGGCCCAGCCCCACCCGGGTACGGGGGATGGGACCCGGGAGGGGCCCTAAAAAGCACGGGAGGGGGCACAAAAATCCTGAAAAACCTTGGGGAGGGAAATCTGGAGCTCTCCTGGTGGGGGGAGCCCCTTAACAAGAAAGGAATTGGGGGTGGAATAAAGAGATGGGATAAAAGGGGCTCCTCAAAATGAGGGAAAGGAGGTTGAGGTGAATCTAAATTGGGGGGTGGGTGGGAAATAAAGGGTCCTTAAATTGGGGAGGAGCAGTAATGGGGGTTTGGAAGTGGGGGGGGTCACAAGGGGTTCTCCCTCCATCTTGTGAACGCCCTGTTTTGTGCCTTTCAGACCAGGAAGAGCCCCAAATGGCACCTGCCCGCCGGGCCCCTCCCGGAGCCCCCCAAAATCTTCAAAAAGGAGGAGGAAGAGGAGGTGGAGGTGGGCGGGGCTGAGACCGAGAAGGCCCCACCCTCATCCGTTCAGGCCCTGCCCATCCCCATCCAGGCCGTGCCTCCTCCTGCCCAGGCCACGCCCCCTGCTCTCCAGGCCACGCCTCCTGTGGTTGAGGCCACGCCCCCGCTGGAGCCCCCCCATCGCAGGACCCGGAAGCGGCCGCCCCTGGAGCCCCCCCAGGATGGGGTGGTGGCGTGAGTGAGGGAGGGGGGAGGGGTCCCTGGGGGGTTGTGGGGTCCTCCAGGTGTGGGGGTGAGGGTCCCAGGAGCAGGGGGTGACCCCAGGAGGGAGGGATTGGAGTCCCTGGGAGGAGTTTGGGGGGGTCCCTGGGGGGAAATTCAGAGTAGGGGGGGTTCCCTCAGGGGGGCTGTGGGATCCCTGGGGGGACAGTGGGGGTGTTGGGGTTGCCTTGGACCCCCACAAAATGCCGCCCCCTCCTCCACAGGCTTTGTGCCAGCTGCCAGAGCCTCTTCCCGGGGGTGTCGCTGCCCCCCCAGCGCCGCTGCCGCTGGCTCTGCCCCGACTGCCGTGGTGAGCTTCGGCCTCAGCGCCCTCATCCTCTTCATGCTCCTCCTCGTTCTCTGAGTCTTTGTCCCACCTTCCTCAGCTCTCTCAGAGCTTTTTTTGTTTTATCCTCTTCCTCGTTGTCCTTCATTCCCTGGGGTTTTCCCTCTCCATCATCATCACCATTCCTTGAATTGCTTCAACCCCGTAATTATCATTTTATTCCTCTGGAACTTCCTGTTCCTCCTCCTCCTCCTCCCCCATGATTCTTCCCTCAGTTTTGGACCATTTTGGGGGAGAAGGGAGCCTGAAGGAGTTTGGGAGTGGGGTCAGGGGGGATCCCAGGAAAGCTGGGGTGACCCTGACCCCCTTCCTCCACCTCCCCCAGCCCAGAGACGAGACTTCAACCGGGAGCAGCGATTCTACAAGGTACCCCCGATCCCTCAGGGGGGGAAATGGTGCCGCTGGGCATTCCCCACATCCCTCAGGGGGTTTGGGGGGCCCCCCCAGAGCCCTGACACCCCCTCCCCACAGCGGGTGGGCTGTGGCACGTGCCAGGCCTGTCGCATCCCCGAGGACTGCGGGATCTGCAGCGCCTGCGCCCGCAACCCCCCCGGGGGCCCCTCCGGGCCCGGCCGGACCCCCAAGTGCCTCCTGCGCCGCTGCCTGCGCATCGTCAAGAAGGTACCGGCACCCCCTTGTCACAGTCACCCCCCTCGGTGTCACCGGCACCCCCTTGTCACTGTCACCCCCCTCGGTGTCACTGGCACCCCCTTGTCACTGTCACCCCCCTCGGTGTCACCAGCACCCCCTTGTCACTGTCACCCCCCTCGGTGTCACTGTCACCCCCTCGGTGTCACCAGCACCCTCTTGTCACTGTCACCCCCCTCGGTGTCACTGTCACCCCCCTCGGTGTCACCGGCACCCCTGCATGTCACTGTCACCCCCTCGGTGTCACCAGCACCCCCTTGTCACTGTCACCCCCCTCGGTGTCATCAGCACCCCCTTGTCACTGTCACCCCCCTCAGTGTCACCGGCACCCCCTTGTCACTGTCACCCCCCTCGGTGTCACCAGCACCCTCTTGTCACTGTCACCCCCCTCGGTGTCACCAGCACCCCCTTGTCACTGTCACCCCCCTCGGTGTCACCGGCACCCCCTTGTCACCGTCACCCCCCTCGGTGTCACCGGCACCCCCTTGTCACTGTCACCCCCCCAATGTCACCATAATCCTCCCTCTCCCCGTGTCAGTGTCACCTCCTGTGTCACCTCTTTGTCACCTCCGTGTCTTCTCCTTCATTGTCTGGGGATGTGTGTGGTGCTGTGTTAACCTGCGTTAATTAACGTTAGTCTGTGTTAATTAACGTTATTAGCGTTAATCTGTGTTACTGGTACCCCACATTATTATAAGTTATCACGTGTTTTTCCTGTTATCTCGCGTTATTTTGTGTTATTCCACTCTATTCCCTGTTATCCACGTTATTCCATGTCCCCTGGAGAGCTGGATATGGCTCCTGGCCTGTCCCCCTGTCCCTTGTCTGTGATGGCACGTCCACCCACGTCCTCTGTTCTCCTGTATTATCCCATGTTATCCCATATTATCCCATATTTTCCCAGTATATTCTGTGTTATTCCATGTCCTGCCCGTGTCCCCACAGAGCCTGGGCTGCAGCTCCTGCCTTGTCCCCGGTCCCCCTGTCCCTCTGTCCTTTGTGGCTGCACATTCACCCCCACACTACTGTATCCACCCATGTTAATCACATGTTTGTTCCATGTTATCCCATATTTTCCTGTGTTTTCCCATATTTCCCCATATTATCCCGTATTATCATGTGTGTACTGCATTTTCCTGTGTTTTCCCATGTTCATTATCCCACGTTTTCCTGTATTTTCCCGTGTTGTTCTCCCCGTGTTTTTCCCGTGTTTTTTTTTCCCCCATGTTTTTCCCCCGTGTTTTCCCATCTTTTCCCCTGTTTCCCTGTGTTGTTTTCCCATATTTTCCCTGTGTTGTTTTCCCATATTTTCCCTGTGTTGTTTTCCCATATTTCCCCTGTGTTGTTTTCCCCGGTTTCCCCACGTCATCCTGTGTTTTTCCCTGCTCTCCCGGGTAACCCCCGTGTCCCCGCAGGGCCTGGGCTGCGGCTCCTGCTCCGGCTGCCTGAGCACCGAGGACTGCGGCAGCTGCTGCATCTGCCTGCGGCGCCTGCAGCCCGGCCTCAAGCGCCAGTGGCGCTGCCTGCGGCGCCGCTGCCTGCGCCCCAAGGTGGGACTGTCCCCCCGGTGTCCCCCCAGTGTCACCCCTGCCATCCCCGACCCTCCCTGGGACCCCCCCCGGCACCTCGCCGCCTGCCCCGGTGTCACCCTGGCGTGTCCCCCCACCCCGTTGTCCCCTGCTGACCCCTCCCCACCCTGTGTCCCCCCCAGAAAGCCAGGGTGGCCAAGAAGCCGCAGAGCCCCCGGCCCCTGACAGAGGTGAGTGCGGGACCCCCGGGCAGTGGCGCAGCGCGGGACCCCCGGCTGTTCTGGGGGAGGGGGGACCCCAAGGTGTCCCCCCCCGCCCCCAGCCCCATTTCTCCCCCCAGAAGTGGAAGCCCCTCGTGGAGCGGGAGCCCAGCGACGCCTCCAGCGCCAGGCACAGAGTGAGTGCGACCCCCCTGGGCACACCTGGGCACACCTGGAACCCCCAGCCCCCCCCACAAACCCCCCCTCCCTCCCAGAAGCCGCTGACCAAGGGCAAGGAGAAGAAGAAGCCGGGGCGACCCCCGAAGGCCCCTGGGCCCCGCGGGGTGAGTGACAGACATTGACCCCGCCCCCTGTCTCTTAGCCCCGCCCCTCCACCGTGGTCACGCCCCTCCCAGAGCAGCTATTGGGGCACGGGAAGCCGTAATGTCCTTAATACAGCAGCCTGTAAAAGGGGGCAGTATTGGGGTGCAGGTACCGTAATGATCCTAGTGGCTGTGCCAGCCCCTAATGCTGATGTTCAGGACCCAGAATAATGGGGTGCAGATACCGTAATTCTCCTAAAGGCTGTGCCAGCCGCTAATACCAGGGCTCAGGCCTTGCAATAATGGGGTGCAGGTACCGTAATGATCCTATGAGCTGTTCCAAGGCTGAATACTGGGGTTCAGCACATTCAAACCACGTTGATATTGGGGTGCCAGTACCATAATACCCCTAATGCTGGGGCCTGGTCACTGCGGCACCCCAAAAACTGTTCATAGCTGATGGTGGGGTCTGAGCAACCCTGGCTGTGGGCTTGGGGCACTGTAATGCCCCAGATAATGGGGTTCAGGTACCCCAAAACCCCTCAGAGCAGGGTTTGGTTACCATAATCCTCCTAATAACCGCTCCAGGTTTAATGGCAGGACCCAAGGTACCAATAGCGGGGTGCAGATACCGTAATGGTGCAAATAGCAGGGCTCAGTACCTTAATGCCTCTAATAGCTGCTCCCACCTGAATGTCTGCTAACCCACCGCTGCCTGGCTGCCGTAATACCCCTAATACCGCCGCATGTACCGCAACGCTCCTAATAGCTGCTCCCACACTAACACCGCGCCAGCGGGCGGGCCCTGGGGACACCCCCACGTCGGGCCCTGGGGACACTTGGGGACCCGGGGGTGACGCCGCTCTCTGCCGGCAGCGGGGGGCGCGGAGCCGGGCCAGCCGGCGCTGCGGGGTGTGCACAGCCTGCCGGCGCCCGGCCGACTGCGGCCGCTGCGACTTCTGCCGGGACAAGCCCAAATTCGGGGGGCAGAACCTCAAGCGCCAGAAGTGCCGCTGGAGGCAGTGCCTGCGCTGTGCCATGGTGGGTGCCCCCCAGTGCTCCCTCCCACTGCCTCCCAGTAACCTCCCAGCAAGCCCCAGCCGTCCCCTCCGCCCCCTTTCCTCAGCGACCCGACTCCTTTGGCTGGGGAAACTGAGGCACGCGCAAGATTCAGGCTGCCCCGGTGCTGGGTGCAGCCCAGTTTGGACAAGTTTGGGGTGGGAGGGGGGCGTTGATCAGCGCTCAGGTGGCACCTGGATGCCTGGGTCCTGTTTCTGGGGGGGGTGGCCCGGACGCCTGGGTCCTTCCTGCATTGCTTGGCTTCGGGGGGGCTCACCCTGGGTCCCTTTTGAGGGGGGGGTGTGGGGGTCCCTTGGCCAGTGGGGCCCACCTGGGGGGGGGTCCTTCCTGCATTTGTGCCCCTTCCAAATCCCCCTCCCCTTGGAACTGCCCCACCCGCTCTGAGGTCTCTCTCCTGGCGCAGAGGCGGCTGCTGCCGGTGGGGGGGGGTCGCTGGGGGTCCCCCTGGAGCGGCCGCCCCCTCCCCCCGTCCAGGCCCCGCCGCCGCCGGCCCCCCCGGCCCCCCCGCGCCGCCGCCCGGAGCCGCCGCCGCCTGCCCCGCCCCCCCCGCAAGGTAACGGGACCCCCCCTCTGCTCAGGGGGGACCCCAAAATGCTCCTCCCACCCCCACGGGACCCTCACACACCCCCCCCCCAGAAATAACCCCATCCCCCCCCTTTGCTGTGCTTGCTTTGCTGCTTTGCTCTGCACGGACCCTCCCCGCTCGGGGGGACCCAGGCGTCGGGGGAGGGGACCAAGGTGTCCCCGCCCTCCCCCCGCGGGAGGGGCTTTGGGGAGTTTTGGGGACCCCCGGATGCCTTGGTCCCCTCACCCGTGACCCAAGGCTTGTGTGTGCCTCAGTTTCCCCGCAGGGGATGAGGTGTGGGGGTCCTCTGCAGACACCTGGGTCCCTTTTTTGGGGGATGGGGGGGGTGGGGTCCCTCCTGGATACGTGGGGGGATTCGGGGGGGGGTCTCACCTGGCTGCCCTGACCTGCCCCTCCCCCACAGGAGAAGGAGGAGCCGCTGGGGGGGGCTGAGAACAGCCCCGGGCCCATCCCGGGCCCCCCCCTGCGCCTCTGCCCCATCAAGGAGGAGGCAGGACCCCTCCCCCGCCTCGAGGTGAGACCCCCCGGCTGCCTGGGACCCTCCCTGGACACCTGGGACCCCCCTGTGACCCCCCCTGCCCCCCAGGACCCCCGCCTGGGACTCCTCATCGCCTCGGCCCCACGCCTCAAAGGGGCCCCCCCGGAGCCCAGCGTCGCCCCCCAAAGGGTGAGTGGGACCCCAAACACCCCCTGAGCCTCCTCGGGGTGTCTGGGACCCCCCCATAACGCCCCTGCCCCCCCCCTTTTCCAGCCCCCCCCAGGAGATTTGGGGGTCCTGATCGCCGCCACCCCTCGCGTGAAGCAGGAGCAGCCCCAGCCCAGCGCGTCCCTGGTGCCGGTTAGTGGGGGGAGACCCTGGGGTTTGGGGGGGTCCCTGTGGTTTGGGGGGGGTCCTGAGCCTCTGCCTTCACCCCCAGGTGCCCCCCCAGCCCCCCCCCGTCCAGTTGGTGGTTCTGGATGAGAGCGAGGAGGAAGAGGAGGAGGAAGAGGAGGGCAGCAGCCGAGTGGTGAGGAAGAGGGGGGATCTCTCGGGGAGGGGGGGGCAGAGGGTTTGGGGAGGGTCCTGAGGAACTTGGGAGGGTCCGGGAGGGGGGCTTTTGATGGGTTGAGGGGTCTTGGGAAGTGGTTGGGGGTGTCCTGGGGGGGCTCTAGAGGGGATTTGGGGGGGCAGTTCTGAGAAATGGGAACTTTAGGGAGGGGCTTGGGGTCCTGGTGAGCTGGGGACTTTTGGGATGGGGGGGATTTTGGGATCCTGGTAATTTGGGGAGGGGACTTTTGGGTGGGGGGAGGTTTTTGGGGTCCTGCTGAGCTGGGGAAGGGACTCTGGGGATGCCCTTTGGGTTTTTAAGGAATCTCTTGAAGCAGGAGGGTTTAGAAGGAGGAGTTTCCTGCTGGCTGGGGGGGTTCTTGGGGGGCTCTAAGGGTGCCCCCCACCCCATTAACCCCTTCTCCCCCACAGCCCTTCCCGCTGCCCCCCGCTCCCCAGCTCTGGCCCGGCTCTTTCCTGGAGGAACTGGCTGAGATCCCCCTCCCGGCTCACTGGGGGGTCGTGGGGGCTGACGGTGGCCCCGGGCCGTGCCCGGCGCGGGGGCTGCGGCTCGTGCAGCGCTGCCCCCGCTCGTCCATGGCCGCGGCCGCCGTGCTGCTCAACCCGGGCTTGGCTTTCCGCGTCTTGGTTGCCCGCGGCCGCCCGGTGCCCCCCGGGCACGAGGTGCTGGCCCGGCGCCCCCCCCTGCGCTCCGTGCTGGACCTGGTGGAGCTGCTCTGTGATCTCGAGGCCTACGGGCCCTGCCCGGGACCCCCGGCCCGGCCCCCCGCCCCCCGCTGCCATGTCCTGGTGAGGGGGGGGCGCTGCTGCCGGCCCTGCCAGATGCTGGCTGGGGAGGGGCATTGAGGGAGGGGGGAGGATTTGGGGAGGAGGGGATTTGGGGTGGGGGGGGGAGCAAATGGAGGGGATGGATTGGGGGGTGATGGGAGTGAAAAATGTGGGGAGGGGGATATTGATGGGAGGGAGATGGGGATGGGGAAGGGAAATGGAAAAGGAACCGAAATTTGGGGGGGGTTTGGGAAGTGATGGTTGAACTGGAATTGGGGTGGAGAAAGTGGGGGGGAAGAAAACTGGGAGGGGAAGAGGAAAATGAGGAACTTAAAAGGTGGGGGGGCACTAAAATTGGGGGAGGTGGGGGTGGGGAGGAGGGATGGGGTGTTGCACCTTTGGGGTGGGGAGTGAATTTGGGGATGGAGCCTTGGATGTCGTGGGGAAGGGGCACTGGGGAGTCCCCTGGGTGGGATTGGCACCCCTGGACCCCCAGAGAGTCACTGGGAGATTCTGGGGTGCCCCACAGGTTTGGGGGCTCCAGGACCCCGCTGTGGGGCTTCAGGGGGGGCCCAGGGTGACACCCCGATTTTGGGCACTTCGGGTCCCCCCCCCCCCACAGTGTCAGATTGCCCCTCCCCCAGTGACACAGCAAGGCTGAGGGACCCCAGTAGTGGCATTTTGAGGGGGGGGAGTCCCCAGTTTGGTACCACTCCCCCCGTTTGGTTTCCCAGGGATATTGGGGTGTTCGCAGCACCCATTTTTTGGGGGGGTTTGCCCCCCACCCCCCAGGTTTATGGGGACATCAGGTTAATGGGGCCCCGAGTTTGTTCGTTCTCCCCATTTCCCCAGTGCCATACTGGGGCCCCTTCCCCACCCCCCAGAGCTTCTATTTTTGACACTGGAACCGCCCCCCGAAATGGGGGCGCGGCCCCTTTAAGAGCCCTGCCCTCCCCTTTCTAGAGATTTAAATGACCTGTTAAAAGGCGCGGGGAGGGGCGTGGCTTTCTTCAGCTCCGCCTCTCTGATTAGGCCCCGCCCATGCGCACCTTTCACCTGCTGTTGCTTCCTTAGGCCACGTCCTTTTATGGCAAGGGGGCGTGGCCTGAGCTGCTTAAGCCACTCCCACTCTCTACCCCCCTCCCCCCCGCGCTGCCGTCAGGGAGTTTCGCGCTGAAGCCATAACCCCGCCCCCTCCCCTTGGCCCCGCCCCCTCGGCAGAATCTAAAGAGACCGCGAGGAATTATTTTTGTTAAAAGTAATAAAAGTTTTAAGGAGAAAAATAAAACATTTCGTGATCCTTCAGAAAGGGATCGGTGTCCCGAGAGGGCCCCGGCGTGCCAAGGGACCTTCCCAGACAGCTGGGCCCCCCCAGATTTGAGGGAGGGTCTCACCTCCCTACCCCAAACACCTTCTCCAGCAGGCGCTGGGGGGGCGCGGCCGGGGGGGGCCGAGCTTTGCGCCGCCAAATCTCCTCCTCGGTGGGTCTTTGGGTGAAGCCCCAGGTCGGGGCAGGGGCGGCGGGGTCTCCGGAGGTTTTGGGGGGGGGTTTGGAGGCGCGGCGGGCGTAGAACCCCCCCTCCCGCTTGGCCTGGGCCACCTCGGCCCGCAGGCGCTGCGCCCGCACCTGGCGCTCGTAGCTGAGCCGCTCGCTCAGGTGAGGCCACCGGAACCCGGGCAGGTACTGGGGGGGGATGGGCACAGGTCAGGGGACCCCCAAGCAACCTCAGACCGCCCCCCCCAGTAACGTTTTGGGGTGCTCAACCCCCCCCAGCTGCTGGCCCAGGTGTGTGGGAGGGGTCCCCCCAACACAGCCCCACCCCTCCCCACGGACTGCCCCTCCCCCAGTGCTGGGGACCCCCTTAAAGCCAAAACCAGGAACCCCCAGTGGGCCAAAACCATCTAGGACCCCCCCCAAAAAAGAGACGCAGGTGCTCCCCACAAATCTGGGACCCCCAAAAAGGGGACTCAGGGCTACCCCAACCCCTCGCCCATAAAGGGTCCCAATTACCCAGGAACCCACAGGTGCCCCCCCCCGCCAAACCCCCAGGGCATCCAAAGGTCTGAACCCCCCCCAAAAAGGGATCCAAGCCCCCCTAAAACGGTTCTGGACCACGCGGGACCCCTCCCCAGGAGCCCCCCGAGCCCCACCTTGATGCTCCAGCAGTGATGGCGGAAGGGGCTGCGGGGCCGGGGGGCCATGGGGGCCCCGTGCAGGATTTTGGCCGCGCGTTTGGCCGCGCGCTTGTCCCGGAATTCCACCCAGCCCTCGGCGAACGCCACGGCCGGGGGCCCCCCCGGGCGCTGCCGCCGCCGCCGCACGGAGCCTCCTGCGGGAACGGGGAGGGGGCGCTGAGAAAGGCCGGGGAGACCCCCCCAGGGAGAGCTGAGCCCCCCACCCAAGGGTGCTGAACCCCCCCCTTCGCAGCTCCGTGGGTGTCAGCGGGGCTGCGAGGGCCCTGACCCCCCCAATTCTGTACCTGCAGGGGGTCTCTGGGGACCCCCAGCCCCTTCCCGCATTGCTGGGGCTCTGTGGGGCACCCTGAGCCCCCCCAGGACCCCCGGACTCACCGCGGGGCTGAAAGAAGACCCTGCCCAGCTCCCCGTGCGGCCGCAGCAGCGCCCGGGCCTGGCGGGGCCCGAAGCCCGGGGGGAGGAAGGACAAATAAAGGACCCCCGGCACCACCGGCTTTGGGGGGGGGTCCGAGGGGGCTTCGGCAGCGGGGGAGCCCTCGGGACCCTCCTCTTCCTCCTCCTTTTCTTCTTCTTCTTCTTCTTCCTCCTCCTTTTCTTCCTCTTCTTCCTCCTCCTCCTCCTCCTCGCCCCTCCTGTGCGGGTCCCGCTCGGCCTCAGCCATGGGCCCTGCGATGGGCAGGAGGGAGTTAACGGGAGGCGACCAACTCCAGGGCCCCCCCACCCCTTTCCAGGTTCTGCCGCACCCCCGAATTCCCCCCGGGACCCCCAAAATCGCCCCCCGGGCCCCCCCCCGGCCCCGCACCCGCACAACGCGGCCGGCCGCGGTCGTAAAACACCAACACAGCCGTAAAGCACCGCTAGCAGGGAGTGGGGAAGTCGCGAAAAAGCCGTAAAGCGCGGAGGAGCGTGGCGTTGTTTTAGGGGCGGGGCTTATCAGACGGGGTGTGGTTTACGGGTGGAGGGGGCGTGGTTACGGGTGGAGGGGGCGTGGATCCCTGTGGGGCGTGGCCTGGCGGCGGCGGGAAAAACGCGCAGCTGTTTGGGCGGGAACGGCTGAGGCGGAGTTTTGGCGGGAAAGGCCCCGCCCGCTCTGGGGCCCCTCAAACCCCCCGCAGTGCCCCCCCCCCCCAGCCCCCGGGGGCTCCCCGAAAGCCCCCGGCACCCACTGACCCTCCCTGGACCCACTGAGCCCCCCGGGACCCACTGACCCTCCCTGGACCCACTGAAATCCCGGGACCCACTGACCCCCCCCCCCCCCCCAGTGTCCCCTCCTTGTCCCCTCAGAGCTCTCCTGGGTCACCCCCCCTCCATGTCCCCCACAGACCCCCCCGTGCCTTTCCATGGCCCCCTCAGCCCCCCAAATGTTCCCACAGCCCCCCAGGATCCCCCTCACACTCCCAGAGTCCCCTCAGGTCCCCAGAGCCCCCCCCCAAAGTCCCCATCAGCCCCCCCGTGTCCCCCCTCCCTCATCTGGTCGGGGGGGGGGTCCTGGCTGCAGATGAGCAGTGGATTATCCCCCCTCCCCGTAATCCGACAGCTGGGGGGGATTAGGGCCCTCCCGGCCCCCCCAAACCCCCCGGGGGCTCAGCCCCACCATGGGACCCCCTGGGGATGTGTTCGGGGAGGGGGGCGCCCCTAATTCCCCTCAGCCCCCCAATAATTCACATCTGGTTTAACTGGGGGGGGCAGGGGGTTGCAGGAGTTCGGCCAAGCCGGGATGGGGCGGGGGTGCCCCTTCCCCCTCCCTTCCCCATCAGCATCTGGAGGGACCCCGAGGGGGGGATTTGGGGGGGAACTGGGGGGGGGGGGCAGGACGGGGGCGGCCCCAGTCTCCAGCGGCTGCACAGGGACAGGAGCACCCACGGGCCAGGTGAGCAGGGTGGGGGCACCGGGACCCCAAACTGGGGGGTGCTGGGGACCCCCAAACCTCCCTCCAGTGCTGCCCCCCACATTGGGGGTGTCCCTGCCTCATGGGGTGTCATTACCCCCCTCCCCACCCCCCAAAGGGTCAGTCCCCCCACCCCAGTGGGTGCCACCCCCTACCCCTCACCCCCTAGGTGCCCCCCCCATAACCCCCCTCTGTCCCTCCCCCACTCTGGTGTCCCTGTGACCCCCCTGGTCACTGGGGTACCACCCCCACCCCACAGGGAGCGACCCCTGCCCCACGGGGTGCCACCCCCACTGCCCACCGTGCTGACCCCCACGGTGACCCTGCTGTCCCTGTGCCCCCCTTGCACCCACCTCTGCCCCCTATCACCTCCTAACCCCCCTCTTTGCCCCTAGCCCACCATGCCCACCCCACTGATGGCCCCACTGGTGGCCCTGCTGTCCCTGTGACCCCTTGCCCCACAGAGACCCACCTCTGCCCCCTAACCTCCCTCTTTGCCCCCAGCCCACCATGCCCACCCCACTGATGGCCCCGCTGGTGGCCCCACTGGTGGCCCTGCTGTCGCTGTGCCCGCCGTGCTGCTGCCCCCCGGCACCCACCCAGCCCCACGCCATCCGGCTGGAGGGCGACCTGACGCTGGGGGGGGCTGTTCCCGGTGCACGCCCGCGGCCCCGCCGGGGTGCCCTGCGGGCCGGTCAAGAAGGAGAAGGGCATCCACCGGCTGGAGGCCATGCTGTACGCGCTGGACCGCGTCAACGGCGACCCGCGCGTGCTGCCCAACCTGACGCTGGGCGCCCGCATCCTGGACACCTGCTCCAGGGACACCTACGCCCTGGAGCAGGCGCTGAGCTTCGTGCGCAGCCTCCTGCCCCCCGAGGGGGGCGAGGGCAGCTGCCCCGACGGGTCGGCCCCGCGCCGGCCCCCGCCCGAGCGCCTGGTCGGGGTCATTGGGGCGTCCGCCAGCTCCGTGTCCATCATGGTGGCCAACGTGCTGCGGCTGTTCGCGGTGAGATGGGGGGATTTGGGGGTGTTGGGGGCATGGAGGGGCACTGGGGAGATGAAGGGACATTGGGATGTGGAGGGGCACTGGGGACGTGGAGGGACATTGGTGTCTCTGCTATCTCTGTGGCCATCATGGTGGCCAATGCCCAGGGGCTCTTTGTGATCCCTGGGGGTGTTGGGGACACTGGGGATGTTTGAGGGAACGTGGGGGTGACATGGGACAGTGCTGCCCCCACAGTGTCCTCATGGTGTCCTCTCCCTGTGAGGGGGGTCCTGGACACCTGGTCCGCCTCTGTGCCCCCCTCCCCCCCCCCCCGCCTCCCTTCCAGAACCTTCCCCTCCTCCCCCAAGGGTGTTACCCACAATCCCCTGGGACGGCAGCAAATGGCCCAGAGGGATTAGGGGGGATTAAGGACAGGGACGGGGTGGGGGGGGGTTCCCCACAGTGCCAGGTCCCCTGGGTGTCCCCCCCCGCTTGTCCTCGATGTCCCCCTTGTCCCCAGCCCCGGGGCTGAGCCCCCCGTGCCCCCTCACACCCCTCTGTCCTCCATGTCCCCTCACTCTCCCCAATGTCCCCAGTGTCCCCCCAGACCCTTCCTACATCAACAGCTTCACACTTGACCCCCCCATGGCCCTTCACCCCATCTCCCCATGGCCCCACAATACCCCCAAACCCTCCAATGTCCTCATGTCCCTGACATGTCCCCAGTGTCCCCCTGTCCCTGACATGTTCCCCATGTCCCCATGTCCCCAGATCCCCCAGATCAGCTACGCCTCCACGGCCCCCGAGCTGTCGGACCCCGGGCGTTACGAGTTCTTCTCGCGGGTGGTGCCGCCGGACTCGTACCAGGCGCAGGCCATGGTGGCCGTGGTGCGGGCGCTGGGCTGGAGCTACGTCAGCACGCTGGCCTCCGAGGGCAACTACGGCGAGAGCGGCGTCGAGGCCTTCGTGCAGAGCTCCCGCGAGGCCGGTGGGCAGTACTGGGTTATACTGGGTTGTACTGGGCTGTACTGGGAGGGGCACTGGGAGAGGCATTGGGAGCACTGGGAGGGGCATTGGGTTACCCTGGGATGCACTAGACCATACTGGGATGTACTGGGAGGATGAGGAGGATGAGCTGTGCATGGAACAGGGAGGTTCTGAGGCCTGGACAGGGAGGGTGGTCCCCATCCACACTGGTCCATACTGGTTTATATTGGTCTGTACTGGGGCAGGGGGCCTGTGCATTGCTCAGTCTATCAAGATCCCGCGGGAGCCGAAGCCAGGGGAGTTTGCCAAGGTCATCGGGCGCCTGATGGAGACGTCAACCGCGCGCGGGGTCGTGCTCTTCGCCAACGAGGACGACATCCGGTGAGACCAGTGCACCCCAGTGCACACCGGTGTGGCCCAGTACACACCAGTCCTGCCCCAGTCCCTCCCCCGTGCTCCTCAGCCCACTGGAGTTCATCCCAGTCTAGTCAGATCCCCTCCCAGTCCAACCCAGTGGCCTCCCAGTCCACCCACGTTCCCTCCCAGTCCTTCACAGTCCATCCCAGCAGCCTCCACTGTTCATCCCAGTAGCCGCCCAACCTGTTCCAGTCCCTCCCAGTTACCTCCCAGTGCCCCCAGTCCCTCCCAGTAGCCGTGCCTGTCCCTGCAGGCGGGTGCTGGAGGCCGCCACGCTGGCCAACCTCTCGGGCCACTTCTCGTGGGTGGGCTCGGACAGCTGGGGGGCCAAGATGGCGCCGGTGCAGGGCCTGGAGGAGGCGGCACACGGGGCCATCACCATCCTGCCCAAACGGGCCTCGGTGCCCGGTGAGCGCTGGGGGCACTGGGGAGACTGGGGGAACTGGAATGGACTGGGGGCTGAGGGGACTGGGATGGACTGGGGGCACTGGGAGAGACTGGGAGCACTGGGAGGGACTGACAGCTACTGCTGTGGTCTGGAGACTACTGGGAGGAAATTGGGAGGGACTGGAATGGCTTGGGGGACTACTGGGATGGACTTGGGGGCACTGGGAGTTTATTGGGAGGGACTGGGGCAAACTGGGATGGGCTGGGGGAGACTGGAGATTGCTGGGGGGGCTCTGGGGGGGCCCAGGGTGGGTTTGGGGGCTCCAGGGAGGCTCTTAGGGGCTTTGGGGAGACCTGACGAGGTTTGGCAGGGCTCTGGGGCGTTTGGGGGGGGGTCTGGGGGGCTTGTGGGACACTCCAGGGTTCTGTGGGTCACCCGTGGCTCTGTGGGGTCCCCTGTGACCCTGTGGGGTGCCCCCCTGACCCCACGGTGGCCCCATGTCCCCCCAGGCTTTGACGAGTACTTCACGTCGCGCTCGCTGGAGAACAACCGCCGCAACCTCTGGTTCCACGAGTTCTGGGAGGATGACTTCAACTGCCGCCTGCCCCACGGCACCGCGCCCCACGGGGACGCCGCGGGGGCACCCGGAGCGCCCGTGCGCAAGTGCACAGGTACCCTGCCCTATAGGGACCCTATAGAGAGCCCACAGGGACCCCTCAGGTACCCTGCCCTATAGGGACCCTATAGAGAGCCCACAGGGACCCCTCAGGTACCCTGCCCTATAGGGACCCTATAGAGAGCCCAGAGGTACCCCATAGAGACCCGACAGGTATCATGCCCTATAGAGACCCCATAGGGACCCCATAGAGACCCCATAGGGACCCCACAGGCACCCTGCCCCAGACACCTCATAGAAACCTCCCAGGGACCCCATAGAGACCCCACAGGTAAGTTTAGGGTGCCCATGGCAACTTTAGGGTGCCCATTTGGGGTCCCCAGGTGGAAGCGCATTGGGCAGGACTCACCCTACAAGCAGGAGGGGAAGGTGGGTTGTCCATGGCGGGTTTGGGGTGCTGATGGTGGGTTTGGGGTGCCCATTTGGGATCCTAAACCCCCCAGGGTGGGAGCGCATTGGGCAAGACTCACCCTGTCAGCAGGAGGGGAAGTTTTGGGGTGCCTGTGGCAGGTTTAGAGTGTCTATGGTGGGTTTGGAGTGTCTCTGGCAGGTTTAGGGTTCTCATGGCAGGTTTGGGGTGTCCCTGGTGGGTTTGGGGTGCCATTTGGGGTCTCAAACCCCCCAGGATGGGAGCACATCAGGCAAGACTTGCCCTACAAGCAAGAGGGGAAGGTGGGGTACCTGTAGCAGGTTTGGGGTGCCCATGACAGGTTTGGGGTGCTGTTGTGGGTTTGGGGTGCCCATTTGGGATCTCAAACCCCCCAGGGCGGGAGCGCATCGGGCGGGACTCGCCCTACGAGCAGGAGGGGAAGGTGCAGTTTGTCATCGACGCCGTGCTGGCCATGGCCCACGGGCTGCACTCGCTGCTGGGCGAGGCCTGCCCGGGCGGGGGGCTCTGTGCCCACATGGACCCCCCCGACGGGCGCCGCCTGCTCACCCACATCCGCAGGGTGGCCTTCAATGGTACTGTGGCACTGGGAGCATACTGGGATATGGGGGGGGCACTGGAGACCATACTGGGAACTACTGGGAGACGCTGGATATACTAGGGTGGCACTGGGAGGGAGATGGGGGCACTGGAGACCATACTGGGAATTATTAGGAGGTACTGGGATATACTGGGAGGCACTGGGAAGGGAATGGTGGTACTGGAGACCATACTGGTCCATAATGGGAAGCACTGGGATGTACTGGGGGGAACAGGGAGAGGGATGGGAGCACTTGAGACCATACTGGGATGTACTGGGGCAGTGGGAAGGGGATGGGTGCACTGGTAACCATACTGGGAGCACTGGTTTACCCTATACCAGGGGCATGCCGGGGTTGGGGCGGTCACTGACCTTTCCTGCGGGGTGGCAGGGGGTGTCCCTGACCTATACTGGTGGTTACTGGTTTATACTGGTCCTTACTGGTGTGCAGGCAGCGCGGGGACACCGGTGTCCTTCAACGAGAACGGGGACGCCCCCGGGCGCTACGACATCTTCCAGTTCCAGGGGGGCAACGGCACCGGGGCCTACCGGGCTGTGGGGCAGTGGGTGCAGGGGCTGCACCTGCAGGTGGGTCCGGGACCCCCAAGGCCCCCAGAACCCAGGGGTGCCCCCCAGGGGTGCACCCTCTGACCCCAGGATCAGCCAGGGGTATCCCTATGGCCAAATGGGGACACTGGGTGGGGGATGCCCTGTTCCCCTTGGGTGGGTGTCCATGGAGGGCTTGGGGGAACCATGGGGTGCCTGTGGGGGGGTCTCTGAGGAGGTTTGGGGTGTCCATGGAAGGTTTGGGGTGTCCATGGAGTTTTTGAGTTGTCTGTGGTGGGTGTGGGTTTTTCGTGGGGTGTTTGAGATGTCCATGGGGGTTTGTGGTGTCCATAAGGGATTTGTGGTGTCCACGGGGGGTTTGGGAAGGTCCATGAAGAGGTTTGGGGCGTCCGTGGAGGGTTTGGGGGATCCATGAGGTGCCTATGAGGGGTTGGGATGTCTCTAGGGTATTTGAGGTGTCCCTGGGGGCGTTTGGGGTATCCCTGACCATCCCCCCACCAGGAGGACGCCATGGCCTGGGGCTCCAACTCGTCGTCGCCGCCGCCCTCGGTGTGCAGCCTGCCGTGCGGCCCCGGCGAGCGCAAGAAGCCGGTGAAGGGAGTTCCGTGCTGCTGGCACTGTGAGCTCTGCGGGGGCTACCAGTACCGGGCCGACCTGCTCACCTGCCTGCCCTGTGCCCCTCACCTGCGCCCCACGCCCAACCGCACCGCCTGCCGCCCCACACCTGTGCTGCGCCTGCGCTGGGGCGACCCCTGCGCCGCCGTCCCGCTGGCCCTGGCCACGCTGGGGCTGATGGCCACCGCCTTCGTGCTGGCCACCTTCGTGCGGCACCACGAGACGCCGATCGTCAAAGCGTCGGGGCGCGAGCTGAGCTACGTCCTGCTGGCCGGCATCGCCCTGGTCTACGCCATCACCTTCCTCATGGTGGCCGAGCCCGGCGTGGGGGTCTGCGCCCTGCGGCGACTCTTCCTGGGCATGGGCATGAGCCTGACCTACGCCGCGCTGCTGACCAAGACCAACCGCATCTACCGCATCTTCGAGCAGGGTGAGGGGCACGGGGAACAGGAGGGACTGGGGGGCATGGGGTGAGGGGCTGGGGTGTCACCTGTGCCACGCTCTCACCAAGATCAAACGTGTTGCCATGTCTTTGAGCAGGGTGAGGGGCACGGGGGCACAGTGGGGTGGGAAGACAGAGTGAGGGGCTCTGGGCGGGGGTGAGGGGCACTGGGGGGTGGGAGCCTGGGGTGAGGGGCTGCATGAGGGACATGGGACAGGGTCCCCATCCTGTGCTCCTCACCAAGACCAGCCCTGTCCCCAAGAGAGGTGACTTCCAGGGCCTCCAGAAGTTTTGGGGTTCCAGATCAGGCTGAGGGACCCCAACCCCCACCCCTTCAGGCCAGGCGAGCTCTGGGGGTGCCAGCAGCCCCCCCGTTACCCGCCGTACCCCGCAGGGAAGCGCTCGGTGACGCCGCCGCGCTTCATCAGCCCCACCTCGCAGCTGGTCATCACCTTCACGCTCAGCGGGCTGCAGCTGGTGGCCGCGGCCACCTGGCTGCTGGTCCGGCCACCCCACGCCCTCATCGACTACGAGATGGGCCGGACCCCCGACCCAGAGGCGGCGCGGGGGGTCCTGCGCTGCGACATGGCCGAGGGGGCCACGCTGGCCTGCCTGGCCTATGCCCTGCTGCTGATGCTCACCTGCACCGTGTACGCCGTCAAAGCGCGCGGCGTCCCCGAGACCTTCAACGAGGCCAAGCCCATCGGCTTCGCCATGTACACCACCTGCGTGGTGTGGCTCGCCTTCGGGCCCATCTTCTTCGGAGCCGCCCAGTCGGCAGAGAGGGTGAGGAGGGGGGGTTTGGGGTCCCTGGGGGTTGCTGGGAGGTCTCTCGGGGTATTTGGGGGATCACTGTGGGCACACGTGGCCTGGTTCGCCTTTGAGCCCATCTTCGGCACCGCCCAGTCAGCTGAGAAGGTGAGGAGGGGGATTTGGGGGATCCCTAGGGGTATTTGGAGGTCCCCTGGGGGCACTTGGTGGGGGGTCCCTGTTTTGGGATGAATGGGATTTAGCCATTTGGGCATCAGTGGGATTTGAGATTACCTGCTTTTGGGGTCAGTAGGATTCTGGGGTACTGTTTTTGGGGTGCAGGTGCACGTGCAGACGGCCACGCTGACGGTCACCATGGGCCCTTAGGACAGCTGGGCTGGGGAATGACTGGGTTTGGGGGGGTGTCACCAGATGACAGGGGGGGCAGTGGGATTTGGGATAGAGGATTTCGGGGTCAGTAGGATTTTGGGGTACCGTTTTTGGGATGCAGGTGCACGTGCAGACGGCCACGCTGACGGTGTCCATGTCGCTGTCGGCCTCGGTGCCGCTGGGGCTCCTCTACGCCCCCAAGGTCTACGTGATCCTGCTGCACCCCGAGCGCAACCAGCCCAAGCGGCGCGGTGCTGACCCCCCCCCGTAGGGACCCCCAGATTGGGGGACCCCCGGCACCCCAAAACCCCCGACCCCTAGAGCCCCCTCCCCACAAATAAAACTGCTCCCGCAAACCCCTAGAAATGGGGTTTTTTTGGGGTGGGACAGAGCTGGAGGAGAGGTGGCCGTGAGTTTATTGGGGTGCAGTGGGTTTTTTTTATGGTGGGGGGATAGAGGGGGATCCCCCATTTTCAGGGACCCCCCCCACCAGCAGCTCCAGCCACCGCGTCAGAGTGGGGGGGTTTGGGGGTGCCTGTGGAGGAAAAGGGGGTTTGGGGGGGTCACTCCCAGGACCCCCCCAGTGCCCCCTTGAGAGTCCCCCCAAACCCACCAAGAACCCTAAAACCACCCCTGAGATGTCCAAGTGCCTCTGGGACCCCCCCTAAATTACACATCAGACCCACCCAGGGACCCCAAAACCACCCCCAGGAACCCCCATTGTCTCAGGGACCTCTACAAATTACCCTCAGTGACCTCCAAGTGACCCCCCCCAGGACCCCAAAACCACCCCCAGGATCTCCCAGTGTCTCTGGGACCCCCAAAATTGCCCCCAGACCCGCCCAAGACCCCCAACCCACCCACAGGGACCCTCACATTGTCCCTGGATCCCTAAACCTGTCCCAAAGACGCCCCTAATCCCCTCTGAGGGACCCCCAAACTCCCCCAGGACACCCCCAAAGGACTCACAGGAATGGGAGAGGTCCCCTCGGCGGGGGGCAGCAGTCGCACCCCCCCACTCTGGGGGTACCCCGGCTCCAGCTGCAGCGTCCAGAGGGTCTGGGCACCCCGGGGGCCCCCCAGGACTTGCAGGAGCCCCAACTCTGGCTGCCAGTCCAGGGCGAACCTGGGGGGTCACCAGGGGCTTGGGGTGAGCCCCCCAATTAACCCCCAGCCCCCCCCAATCAACCCCCCCGCCCTGGCAATTACCCTAAAGCCCCCCAGAACTGCCCCAAAGATCCCCCCAACCTCTCCCACAGCCCCCCCAATTAACCTCCCAAATGCCCCTACCCCTCCCAGTTACCCCTAGACCCTTCAGACCTACCCCAAAGACCCCCCAGCTCCCCCCCAGCCCCCCTCACCTGTTCCTCAGGTGTGTCACCTCTGCCCAGAGGCTCCAGCTCTCCCAGCAGCGCTGCTGCAGCTCCAGCAGCCCCGGGCCCAGGGGAGGGGGCAGCCCCAGGGGGGGTTCCTGGGGGGAAAAGGAGGAGGTGGTGAGACCCCAAAACTGCCCAGAACCTCCCCAACACCTCCAGATCGGTCCCCAACCCCCAAGTGCACCCCCACAGCCTTCCTGAGCCCCAAAAATTTCCCCCCAGCTCTCCAAGTGCTACCCTAAATCCCCTCCAAACCCTCCCAGTGCCCCCTCAGCCCCCAGTTCCCCCCCACCAAGCCCCCAAATCCTCCCCAGCCCCACAAAATCTTCCCTAAACCACTTACCTGCAATTGGACCCCCCCACTGGCGGTGAGGCACAGGTGAAGGGGTGGCAGGGAATGGGAGGAACCGGGAGGGGGTCCCAGCTCCAGCTCCAGCTCCGGGGTCCCGGGGGAGGGGGGCAGCACCTGGACCCCCGCCAGGGCCTGGTACAGTTGGCACGAGGCCCCCACCCTGCGGGAAACGACAGCCCATGGGTGGGGAGGACACGACCACCCCCCCAAAATCCCAGGGACCCGCAACTCCACACCCTCCCCTCCTCACCTGTGCCCCTCAATGACCCCCTCCCCTGTCCCCTCACCTGGCCGCTGTCTCCCGCAGTCCCTTCAGCGCCTCCTGCCGGCCGAGCCGCTGCAGGCGCCGCTCCTGGACCCGCCGGAGCAGCTGCGGGGGAGAAAAAGACCCCAAAATTGGGGGGAAAAGACCCCAAATTAGAGGGGAAAGAGAACCCAAATTTGGGGGAAAAATACTTCAGACTGGGGGGGAACGAGACCCCCAATTCAGAGGGAAAGAGATGTCAAACTAGGGGAGACAAACTCCAATTTGGAAAGGAAAATACCCCAAATTTGGGGAGAAGACCCCAGACTGCAAAGAGATCCCAAATTGGGGGTAGACGCCAAAAGAGGGAGAAGGAGCTAAGACTGGAAGTGGGAAGGAACCCCAGAATGGACCCCTCTGTGGGCAGGGGCACCCCAAGGTAAGTGGGACCACCAGGAGCCCCCACATGGCAGGGGGACCCCAAAGGGTGTCCCCCCAGTCTCACCTGGTCCCGTCTCTCTGTGGCCTCACGCACCTTCACCTTCAGCTCTTCTTGCTGGGGGGGGAGGGAGGGACAGCACCCATGGGAGCCCCCAGACCCACAGTGTGCCCCCAACCCCTAGAGGAGCCCCCAGACCCACAGTGTGCCCCCAACCCCTAGAGGAGCCCCCAGACCCACAGTGTGCCCCCAACCCCTAGAGGAGCTCCCAGACCCACAGTGTGCCCCCAACCCCCCTGCACCCATAGAACCCCCCAGGACCCACACGGTGACCCTAGCCCCCCAGGGACCCCCATCCCCCTAGCACTTGGAAGCCCCAGCCCCCCTGAGCCCACTGGACCCCCAGAGCCCCCCTGGAACCCCCGTACCTGTTCCAGCCGTGCCCCCAGGGCCGCCCTCCCGCGCTGCAGCAGCTGCCGGCCCCGGTGCAGCTGGGCCAGGGCGGGGGGCACGGCCTCCCCCAAGGCCCCCCCGTACCTCGCCTTCAGCTCCCGCCAGCGCCCCCGTGCCAGCACCGCCGCCTCGCCTGGGGGGAGCCCCACATCAGCCCCCCCAAAAACGTGGGGGGGGACCCAAAAAGGGACCTGGGAATCACCAATCCCTCCCAAAGGGGTCCATGCAGAACTCAGATGTATGGGAATCCCCCAATATCCCCTGAGCTCCCTCCCCAAGGGGAGCTGGGAACCCCCAAAGGGGACCCAGGAATCCCCAAACTGCTCACAGGAACCCCCAAACACCTGACCCAAAGGGGACCCAGGAACCCCCAAAGTGGACAAGGAGGGTCAAGAGGTTTTGGGGTTCAGAGTGAACCCAGGAGTTCTGGGGGGCTCATACAGGCTGAGGGCAGCTCTGGGTTCAGTTTGGGGGCTCAGGGAGTTTTGGGGTTCAGTTTGGAGGCTCAGGGGATTTTGGGGTTCAGTTTAGGGGGTCTGGGGGGCTCACGCAGGTTGGTGGTGGCCGGGGGCAGCCCCGGGTTCTCGATGACCCCCAGGAGCAGCTTCAGCACCCGGAGCTGGGACAAGAGCAGCTTCTGCTTCCGCCGGGTGTCCTGGGGGGGCAGGTTTGGGGTGTCAGGGGTGATTTGAGGTGCCAAGGGAGTTGGGGAAGGTCACAGAGCAGGTGTTAAAGGTGTGGGGAAAAAATGGGGTGTGGAGAGGAGAACTGGGGGGACAAAGGAAAATTTTTTGAGGAAAACATGGAGGTATAGGGAATGACAGAAAATAGAGCAGTTGGAAAGGTTTAGGGGATAAATATAGGAGTCATTTAAAGAATCAAGACCAGATAGGAGGTCTATGAGAAATCTTGGGGGGGGGGGGGGGGCAGAAATAATTTTAGGGCAGATGTGGGTGCTGCAGGTCTATTCTGAGGTGATGTGGGCCAGATTTGGGGTCTCACCATTTGATGTTCCACCAGGACCCGGGTGGGGACATCACCCTCCTCCTCCTCCAAGGCCAGGGCAGCTTCGAGCGCTGCCAGCGCCCTGGGGACACGGGACACGGGTGGGGATGGGGGGGGGACATCCCCCAGACATCTCCAGGAACGAGGAGATCCCCCCCGACACCCCGCAATGATACGAGTGGGGACATGGAGACAACCTCGGACACGCGTGGGCTCTCAGGGACCCCCGTGGCGATGAGGAGACCCCTCGGCGACCCCGCTCCCTCCCCTCCCCAGAGCCCCCGGGGTAGGTGTGAGGGCACGGAGACACTGCAGTGCTCCTTGTGGGGCTGGGCGTCACCCCAAGGAGCCCGTAAGGACCCGGTGACCCTTCAGGGACCCTAATGGCACTCAGTGAACCCCCCGAGGCCCACGCAGGGTGGTGGGGACCGGCCCCGACCCAAGATGGCGGCCGGGCAGCCCTCAGGGGTTCCCGCCGTTGGGGGGGGGGGTCGCGCGCTCACCCCCTCGCGCGCTCCAGCCGCGCCGCCATCGCCGCCGCGTCTTCCCGCCCTCCCGCCTCGCTCCGCCCACCCGAGCGGAGGCGACCAATCAGCGCCCGCGCCCACCCGGTTTAAGTCTAGCTGGCCAATCGCCGCTCGCCTCTGCTCTCGCCAACCAATCACCGCGTGAGACGGGCGAAGGGCGTTCCCACCGATGCAAAGCACAACCAATCACAACGCGCGGTGAGAAAGCCACGCCCCTCACTGCACTAGAGCCCTCAGCGCGGCCGCCATGATGGGCGGGGCTGGGCGAGGGGCGGGGCACTGGGCTATACTGGGAGGGACTGGGTTATACTGGGAGGGATCGCTGGGGTCGCAGTGGGGCTCGCAGAGGGATCCGCAGTGGGGCCAGGGGCTCTCTAAGCGGCCTCTCCCTCCAATAATCACACGACTCCTCTTCCCACACCCCCATGGGGGGAGGGGCCTTTATTCCCCCCCAGTTTGGGGAGCAGGGTGGGGGAGGGGTGCCCCCCAAGCTGGGGGGGGACACACAGGACACCCCTCCCCCCATCATCGCCGCCGCCGCCGCTGCACCACGGTCCAGCCGTCCGAGGGGGGCGGGGGTGTCCCGCACTCCATGGCCTGGGGGGGACAATGACGTCATCAGTGTCACCCCCCCCTTGGTGACATCACCAGTGCCCCTCCCCTGCTGTCACAAGGGTCCCTCTCCCTAAATTTGCTGACACCATCACTGCTCCACCTCCATCCCAGCTTCTCCCTGTTTCCCCCCATTTGATGACATCATCAGGACTGAATGACATCATCAGGAATGACATCATCACCCCCCGGGCCCTCCTCACTTGCGGGTCCTTGGGAGCCACCACCCCCCAATCTGATGACATCATCAGTATCCCCCTCAGTTACACCCCATGATGTCATCACCACATCCCCACCCCCTCTGATGACATCATCAGCACCCTCCCAATCCGATTGGCTCCCAAGCAAGGACATCATCAGCTCCCCATGACGTCATCCCAGTGACGTCACCCCCCTCACCTCCTCCTCTTCCTCGCCGCTCTCCTCCTCCTCCCCTCGCTCCGGGGGGCTCCGAGGGGCTGTGGGGGGGGGTCCCGGGGGGGCTCTGGGGGTCTCCCCCCGGGCGGGCGGTGGCCAGGGCGGCGGCCAGGGCGGGGCCACGGCGGGCCAGAGCCCCCAGGGCCGCCCCCACCCCCCCCACGTCCCCCCCCCCGCGCCCGGGCAAAAAGGGTCACCAGCTCCCGGCTCACCTGCACGGGGAACACTGGGATGGACTGGGAGCCACTGGGGAGGGGACTGGGATGGGTCTGGGGGTGCTGAGGGGCCATGGGGGTCCCATGTGTGGGACTGGGATGGACTGGGAGGAAATAAAAGAGCACTGAAAACAAACTGGTCCATACTGGGAGGCTCTGGGAGCACTGAAGGATGGAGGTGACAGTCTGGGGATGGAATGGGATGAACTGGGAGTGGCTACTGGGAACATCCCGGTCCATACTGGTTTATACTGGGAGCACCTGGGAAGGCACCAAGGGTACCAGGAAGGGACAAAGGCCACTAAAAGATACTGAGAGCAGCCCGAGGACAAACTGGTTTGTACTGGGAGTGCCTGGGGGAGGCTGGCCAGCTGCTGGGAGCACACTGCTCCATACTGGTCCATACTGGTCCATACTGGTCCGTACTGGGAGCCCACCTGCTGCAGGCTGCCGTCCTCCACCACCGTGTCGAACTCGTTGTCCATCACCTCGGCCAGGAAATCCTCCACCTCCTCCTGCTCCAGGTCAGCTGGGGGGGGGGGGGATGGGATGGGGGGGGTGTCACCTCTGCCCCTCCCCCCCCCCGGCCCCTCCCTCCCCCCGGGGTGGGGGAGGGGCAGCACGCACCGTTCTGCGTGAAGAAGTCGAGCAGCGCCGAGCTGAGCCACGCGGCCTTTTCGGGGCCCTGCGGCCCGCCGAAGCCCTGCGCCACCGCCAGCTGCGGGGACAGCCCGGGGGGGACATGGGGACAGCCGGCGCTGGCCCCGGGGTGCCCCCTGTGTGTCCCCAAGTGCCCCCCGGAGCCCCCTCACGCTGTCCCCCCTCATCTGCAGCGCCGCCCACCCCCCCAGCACAGCTCGCAGATTCTCCAGTGTCCCCCGCAAGGTGTCCCCAGGTATCCCCCGGTGTCCCCCTCACCTGCAGCGCCGCCCACCCCCCCAGCACGGCCCGCACCCCCTCCGCGAACAGCGCCCGCGCCTCCACCCCGGGGGCCGCCATGACGGCGCTCCGCAGGCCGCGCGGCCGAGCACCGAATCCGCGAGCGAGCGAGGCACGGAGCGATCCCCGAATCACCGATGGACGCGTAGGGGCGTGGCGAGGGGGGGCGCGGCAGAGCATGGGCGTGGTATTGAGGGGCGTGGCCTCAGAGGCAGAACGGGACTACAGCTCCCGACAGTCCCCGCGCGGCGGTGGTCACGTGACGCGGGTGAGAGGGTGGGGGGCTGGGGGCTGTGGGGGCTGTGGGGCACAGGGGGGATATGGGGACACAGGTGGCTCTGGGGGGATATGGGGGCACTATAGGGGGTGGGGGGCACACAGGGGCTGGAGGGATGTGGAGAAGCTCTAGGGGTCTTTAGGGGCTGGGGGGCTCTATGGGGTAGGGGGGCTTTAGGGGCTGGGGGGCTCTATAGGGTAGGGGGGCTTTAGGGGCTGGGGGGCTCTATGGGGTATGGGGGGCACAGGGGCTGTAGGGGCTGGGGGGCTCAGTGGGCGGCTATGGGGCTTTAGGAGCTGGGGGGCTCTATGGGGGGGCTATAGGGGACACACAGGAACTGGGGGGGCTATAAGGGGTGGGCTAGGGTGGCCCAAGGCGGCTATAGCGGTCAGAACTGGGCACACCGCGCTCCTATAGGATACATAGGGGGCCCCAGAGCGCGGGGGGGAGGCTGAGGTACCTGTGGCATCCTGGGGGGGGGTACCTGTGCCACCCGGGGGGGCCCGAGGGTACCTATAGCATCCTTGGGGGGTCCCTATAGCATCCTTGGGGGGTCCCCATAGCACCCGAGGGCATCCCGAGGGTACCTATGGCATCCTTGGGGGCGGGCGTACCTGTAGCATCCTTTTGGGGGGGGGGGCTGCCCCCGGAAGTCCTTCCTCCGCAGGAAGAGCAGCCGCTGTGCGGGGGGGGGGGGGCCGGGGGGATGCTTCCACCCCCCCCCAGATTTCGGGGACCCCCCAATTAACCCCGCTGCCCTTATTAATTACACCCTCCCACCCCCCGATTGCCCCCCCCCGCCCCACCGAAGCCTCTTTGTCTCCCCCGCAGGTTCCCCCCCCGCAGGGGAGGGGGTGACGCGGCCACCGCCGGTGCCACCCGAGGGGGGGGATACCCTAAAATCGAGGTGACCCCCCCCCCCCCGACCCCCTAAACCACCCCCGGACACGCGGCCCCCTCCCCCCGCCATCCATAGGGGCAGCTGGGGCTGGCGAGGGGGCGGCGGGGGGGGGTCACCCCCTTAAAATTTTCGGGTGGGTGGGGGGGGGAAACTGGAGACAACCATGGCCGCCGATCTGGGGGACCCCAAAACTCCCGCGTCCCCCCCCGCCCCCCCAAAACGCTTCTTCCGCAAGAGCGTGGAGGTGCTGGAGGAGGAGGAGCGGGGCGAGCGCGGCGGCGACCCCGGCCCGCGGGGCGACCCCCGGCTCGGGGGGGGCGAGGAGGGCGAGGAGGAGGCGGAGATGAAGGCCGTGGCCACCTCGCCTGGTGGCCGCTTCCTCAAGTTCGACATCGAGCTGGGGCGCGGCGCCTTCAAGACGGTCTTCAAGGGATTCGACACCGACACCTGGGTGGAGGTGGCCTGGTGTGAGCTGCAGGTGAGCCCAGAGCCGGGGGGGGGGGGCGGGGGGGGTGAGTTTTGGGGGGGCTGGGGGTCGTGAGTTGGTGGGTGGGAGGTGAAATTTGGCTTCTTTAGGGTCATCAGATGGGGAGGATGTGTGGTGGGTTATTGGGGGGGTTTGAGGCTCTCTGGAATATGGGGACACCCCAAAATTTGTCGTGAAGCACCTGACTGGTCTCTCAAGTTGGCGTTGAACTTCTTCCAAAGCCATGAGTGGCTCCTCAAACGCAGCTTGAGGCTCTTCTGATATCAGTGATCTCCAAAAGCCACCCTTGAATCCCACAGTTGGTTCTTTGAGCTCACCTTGAACCCCTCCCAAACTCAGACACCCCAAAATTCAACATGAACCCCTTGACTGGCCCCTCAAATTGATGTTGAAGCCCTTTCAAAGCTGTGATTGGTTCCTCAAACTCGTCTCAAGGCTCTTCCGATATCAGTGATCTCCAAAATCCACCCACGAACCTTGCAGCTCACCTTGAGCCCCTCCCAAAGATAGGGACACCCCGAAGTTCATGAACCCCCTGACTGGCCTCTCAAATTGAGGCCCCAAATGCACCACGACCCCCACAGTTGACCCCCCCTCCCATCTCTGCCCCCCACAGCCACCCCAAATCCCATCAATTCCCCCCAAATTGAGCCACTTGTCCCCCAAAGTGCTTTGTTACCCCCTGAAACTGGGGGTGAGGATGATGATGATGGAGTTTGGGGGTGAGGATGGTGACCCTGGAGTTGGGGGATGATGATGATGATGATGATGATGATGATGATGATGATGATGATGCTGGCAATGATCCTGAGGTTTAGAGATGACGGTGATACTGGGGTTGGGGAATAATGATGATGGTGATGACAACAACCCTGGAGTTTGGGGATGGGGATGAAGATGATGATGATGATGACCCTGGAGTTTTGGGATGGGGATGATGATGATGACAACCACCCTGGAATTTGGGGATGATGGTGATGATGATGACGATACTGGAGTTGGAGGATGATGATAATGGTGCTGTCAATGACCCTGAGATTTAGGCATGATGATGATGATGACAACAACTCTGGAGTTTGGGGATGATGATGATGACAACCACCCTGGAATTTGGGGATGATGGTGATGATGATGATGATACTGGAGTTGGAGGATGATGATAATGGTGCTGTCAATAACCCTGAGATTTAGGCATGATGATGATGATGATGATCCTGGGGCTGGGGGCTGCTAACGCTGACCCTGGAACCCGGAGCCAGCGCCGCTGCCGAACTTTGGGGTGTGTCTGTGCCCCCCCAGGACCGCAAGCTGACCAAGGCGGAGCAGCAGCGCTTCAAGGAGGAGGCTGAGATGCTCAAGGGGTTGCAGCACCCCAACATCGTCCGCTTCTACGACTCCTGGGAGTCCTCGCTCCGCGGCAAGAAGTGCATCGTCCTCGTCACCGAGCTCATGACCTCGGGCACCCTCAAGACGTGAGTTGGGGGGCGCGAGAGAACGCTGGGGGAGGGTCTGGGCACGGCTGACGGGACCCCACAGGTACCTCAAGAGGTTCAAGGTGATGAAGCCGAAGGTGCTGCGGAGCTGGTGCCGGCAGATCCTGAAGGGGCTGCAGTTCCTGCACACGAGGACGCCGCCCATCATCCACCGCGACCTCAAGTGCGACAACATCTTCATCACCGGCCCCACCGGCTCCGTCAAGATTGGCGACCTGGGGCTGGCCACGCTCATGCGCACGTCCTTCGCCAAGAGCGTCATCGGTGAGCACCGCGGGGACCTCGGGGACGCCCCTGAGGGCCCCCCCTGACCGCCCGCCCCACAGGGACCCCCGAGTTCATGGCCCCCGAGATGTACGAGGAGCGCTACGATGAGTCTGTGGACGTCTACGCCTTCGGGATGTGCATGCTGGAGATGGGCACGTCCGAGTACCCCTACTCCGAGTGCCAGAACGCCGCCCAGATCTACCGCAAAGTCACCAGCGTGGGTGTCCCACCAGCCCCTGAGACCCCCAAACCTCCCCAGAGCCCTCCAAACCCCCCTCAGAGCCCCCCAAGTCACCGTGTTCCCCCACAGGGCATCAAGCCAGCGAGTTTCCACAAGGTGACGGACCCCGAGGTGAAGGAGATCATCGAGGGCTGCATCCGGCAGAACAAGGCCGAGAGGTGGGTGGGGTGGTGGTCTGGGACCCCTGTGGCCCCCCAGGACTGACCACACTGACCACACTTCCCCCCACGCCAGGCTGTCCATCCGGGACCTGCTGGACCACGCGTTCTTCGCCGAGGACACGGGGCTGCGCGTGGAGCTGGCCGAGGATGACGCGGGGCTGGACCCGGCGCTGGCGCTGCGGCTCTGGGTGGAGGACCCCAAAAAGCTCAAGGGCAAGCACAAGGACAACGAGGCCATAGAGTTCAGCTTCAACCTGGAGGCCGATGTCCCCGAGGAGGTGGCCTATGAGATGGTGAGGGAGTGACCCCAAAACCCCTCAGCGTTGGGCCCAAATTGGTCTCGATTCTCCCCAAATGCAATGAACCTCCAAAATTGTGGCTCAAGCTCATCTAGAACACCCCCAAGGGCAGTGACATCCCAAAATCCACCCAGGAACCCAACAGTTGGTCCCTCCAACTCTTCTTGAGCCTCTTCCAGAACAAAAGTCACCCCAAAATTAATCTATCAACCTCAGCTTGAACCTCTCTCAAAACCAAAAACGCCCCAAATCTCATCCTTTAACCTCAGCTGGAACTTCTCCCCCAAAACTGATCCCTAAACCTCACCTTGAACCTCTCCCAAAACTGACACCCCAAAAATTCATCCCTAAACCTCACCTTGAACCTCTCCTAAAACCAACACCCCACAAAATTCTCTCTGGAACCAACCCCGAGCCCCCCCAGCTCTCGCTGCTCCCCTGGACACCCCAAATCCCCCTCCTCAGGTGAAATCCGGGTTCTTCCACGAGAGCGACTCCAAGGCCGTGGCCAAATCCATCCGGGACCGGCTGGCGCTGGTGAGGAAGACGCGGGAGAAGAAGCAGGCAGAGGGCCGGGGGGGCCCCGAGAGCCGGGGGGGCCCCGAGAGCGAGGACACCGAGGTCGATCAGCACGTGCGGCAGCAGCTGCTGCGGGAGCAGCCCCCGCCTGGCCCTGGTGAGACCCCAAAACTGCCCCTGGACACCCAGAACTGTCCCCAGATCCTCAAACTGTGCCCTAAAACTGCCCCCAAAACTGCCCCTGGACACCCAGAACTGCCCCCAGACCCTCAAATTGTGCCCTAAAACTGCCCCCAGTGCCCCCAAAACTGCCCCTGGACACCCAGAACTGTCCCCAGATCCTCAAACTGTGCCCTAAAACTGCCCCTGGACACCCAGAACTGCCCCCAGACCCTCAAACTGTGCCCTCAAACTGCCCCCAAAACTGCCCCTGGACACCCAGAACTGCCCCCAGACCCTCAAACTGTGCCCTCAAACTGCCCCCAAAACTGCCCCTGGACACCCAGAACTGCCCCCAGACCCTCAAACTGTGCCCTAAAACTGCCCCTGGACAACCAGAACTGTCCCCAGACCCTCAAACTGCCCCTTAAAACTGTCCCCATGCCCTCAAAACTACCTCCAGAGTCCTAGACTTCTCCTAGCCCCTCCAAACTGTCCCCAGTGCCCCCAAAACTGCCCCTGGCCTCCCAAAACTGCCTCTCTGCCACTGATGTGACCCCTGGGCTTCCCCCAGCCCCTAAAAACTGCCCCCCTTGTCCCCCCAAACTGCCCTCAGCCCCCCAAAGTGCCCCTTGCCCCCAGTGAGACCCCCCAGCAATGACCCCCCCCCCCTTGCTCCCTCCCCACAGCTGAGGGGCTCCTGGACAATGCCCCCCCCCCAGATGTCCCCGGTCCCTGCGGTGTCACCGGGGCACCTGAGCAGCTCTGGGGGTACCCACAGGGACCCCAGGATGGGGTGTCCCCCCCCTGTGCCACCACTGGTAAGTGCCCATCACACTGGGGGGTCCTGGGGGGGTCCAGACCCCCCTGGCACTGCCTCGTGTCCTGCAGGTGACACAGGGGACCGAGGGGACAGCAGAGGATGGCACCGGAGGAGCCACCATGGAGCCACCTGGGCCGGAGAGGGACCCCTGTGGCTGTGGCGGGGGGTTGGTGACAGTGGGGGCACAGCCACAGGTGGCACCTGGGGCACCAGGGCCGGGGATGGCACCAAGAGTGGCAGCAGGGGTGGCACTGCCAGCTGCGGGGGTGACAGTGGCTCCTGGAGTGTCACCAGCACAAGGAGTGCCACCTCCTACTGGAGTGCCACCAGCCTCAGGGGGGACACCAGCTCTGGGGGTGCCACCTCCAGTCGGAATGCCACCAGCTCTGGGGGTTACACCAGCCCAGGGGATGGCATCAGTGCCTGGGGTGACACCAGCCCAAGGGGTGCCACCCCCAGCTGGGGTGCCACCACAGTTGGTCCCCATGGTGCAGCTGCAGCCAGGCCTTGGGATGCCACCAGGTCCAGGAATGCCACCACCATCTGGGATGCCACCAACCCAGGGAATTCCCCTAGCCCAGGGGATGCCACCAGCCCAGGGGATGCCACCACAGCCAGTCCCTGCCATGCAGCCGCAGCTGGTGCCAGGGATGTCACCAGCTCCAGGGATGCCACCAGTGGTGGGGATGTCACCAGCTCTGGGGGTTCCACCCCTGTCCATCATGACATCAGTCATGGGGATGTCATCGGCCCCGGAGATGCCAACTCCATCCATGATGCCACCAGCACAAGGGATGCCACCTCCATCTGTGATGCCACCAGTCATGGGGGTGTCACCAGCCCCAGGGGTGCCACCTGCCCAAGGGATGCCACCATCATCCATGATGCCACCAGCCTCAGAGATGCCACCACCATCCATGGTGCCACCAGCCATGGTGATGCCACCAGCACAAGGGATGCCACCAGCACAAGGGATGCCAGCTCCACCCATGGTGCCACCAGCCCAAGGGATGCCAACTTCATCTGTGATGCCACCAGCCCCAGGGGTGCCACCTCCATCTGTGCTGCCATCAGCCCCGGGGATGTCACAAGCTCCAGAGATGCCACCACCATCCATGATGCCACCAGCCATGGGGATGCCACAAGCTCCAGAGATGCCACCACCATCCATGATGCCACCAGCCATGGGGATGCCACCGGCCCCAGAGATGCCACCACTGTCCCCAATACCACAACCCCCAGTGCTCCCTGGCCCTGAGGACCCCTCGGTGCCCGCCGAGGCCGCGTCCCTGCTGCGTGTCCCCGATGTCCCCGATGTCCCTGGGCCACGTGCCCGGCAGCGCCGTGCGTCGTGCCAGCGCCCCGCCCGCTTCCAGCTCACCGTGCTGCAGGTCAGGGTGGGGCTGGGGGCTGTGGGGGGCTGCGTGGGGACATCCCAGCATGGTCACAGAGTGTCACCACCCCCCAGGTGTCCTCAGCTGGGGACAACACGGTGGAGTGCCAGCTGGAGACCCACGACAGCAAGATGGTCACCTTCAGGTTTGATGTGGACGGGGATGCGCCCGAGGACATCGCCTGCTACATGGTGACCCCCAAGCCCCGAGCTGTCCCCGTGTCCCCTTCCCCAATCTCTGTCCCCTGTCCCTGTCCCCTTCCCCAGCCTATGTCCACCTCTGATGCAAGTCCCTTGCCTCCAGTCCACGTCCCCCTTCCCAGTCCATGTCCCCCTCCCTCAATCTGTGCCTCCCCCAACCCATGTCCTCTTCCCCAATCCGTGTCCCCCTCCCAATCCGTGTCCCCCCTCAATCCGTGTCCCCCTCCCCACTCTGTGTCCCCATGTCCCCAGTCCATGTCCCCTTCCCCAATCTCTGTCCCCACCCCCCCAACCCATGTCCCCCCCGCAGGTCGAGGACAACTTTGTCCTGGAGGGGGAGCGGGACAAGTTCGTGGAGGAGCTCAAGGCCATCGTGGCACAGGCACGGGGGATCCTCGGGACCCCCGCCCCGGACCCCCAGGTGCTGCCCCTGCCCCCACCTCACCCCTCCCCCCATCCAGACCCCCTGCTGACCCCCCAAATGTGTCTTCCCCCAGGTGGGACCCCTGGAGCCGCCAGCGGGTGGTGAGTAGTGGGGCAGGGGAGGGGGCTGGAGTCGCCCCCCACCTGCTGACCCCTCGCCCCCCTCCAGGGGAAGGCCCCCCCCAGTCATCGCCCGTGGGGCGCTGGAGGTTCTGCATCAACCAAACCATCCGGAACCGCGAGGCCACCGGTGCGTCCCCAGGGGCTGGGAGGGGACACGGACCTGCCACCCCCCCATGGCTGGGGGGTGTCACCTCTTCCCCCCATCCCTGATGGGGGTGTCCCGTCCCCACAGGCCCTGGGGGACCCCCACCCACCCGGAGAGCCCTGGGGATATCCCAGGGGGGTTCCCAAGGACAGGGGACAAACAAGAGCGGAGCGTCGGAGCAGGACGGGCCGGGGGCGCCGGAGACGGGGGTCCCCAAAGCCCAGGACCTGGATGTCCCCCAGGGCCAGGGGTCGGCTGTCCCCAAACCAGAGGAGCTGGGTGTCCCCCAGGCTTTGGGGACAGCTGTCACCGGTTCCCAGGAGGTGGCTGAACCCACGGCACCAGAGAGGATCAACCCCGAACCCCAAGATCTGGGGGCTCCCCAAGGCCTGGGGCTGAGTGTCCCCAGCTCTGGACATCTGGACGTGGCTGTCCCCAAACCTCCGGAGCTCGATGGCCACCGAGAGCCCCTCGTCCCTGGGGACGCAGAGCCGGGCGTCCCCCAGGAACAGGGGACAGTCACTGCTCCATGGGAGCAGGAGGGACCCAGGGAACCACCCGACCCCCCAGAGCCAGATGTGTCCCAAGAGCCACCAGGTGACCCCCAAGGACTGGGGACATTTGTCACCGGTGCTTGGGGGCAGGAGGAACCCCTGGGACCAGAGGTGAGTGTCCCCCACCCCAAGAGCTGGACACCTCCGAGCCCCAGGTGTCCTCCAGTCCCCAAGGTCTCAGTGTCCCCCATGACCAGAGGCCACTGTCCTCATCCCCAGAATTTTGGTGTCCCCCAAACCCAAACCCCAAGACCTCGGTCTTCCCCAAAGACCAGGAATGACTGTACCCAACCCCAAACTCCCTGTTCCCCAAACCCTGAGTCCTTGGTGTCCTTGAACCCCAAACCCCAATGCCCCAATGACCCCAGAACCTCAGCCCCAAGGCCTTGATGACCCCCAACTCCAAGACCTCAATGACCCTAAACCCAAACCCCCATGCTCCTGACGTCCCTTTAACTTCAAGATGTCAGTATCCTCCAAACCCAAAATCCCAAGAGCCCGATGACCCCAAATCCCCAACCTCAAGACCTTGATGACCCCAGGCCCCAGTGTCCCCTCAACCCCAGCTTGTGGTGTTCCCCCAATCCCACGACCCCAGTGACCCCTAAACCAAACCCCCCAGGCTCCTGATGTCCTTTCAACCTCAAAATCTTGTTGTCCCCCAAACCCCCAACACCTTGATGATCCCAGGCTCCCAGCCCCCAGTGTCCCCTCAGCCCTGGGCCCTGGTGTCCCCCCAGTCCCAAAACCTCAGTGTCCCCAAACCCTCAACCCCAAGACCCTGCTGACTCCGGTGTATGCTGGCTGTGCTGACGCCCTGTTCCCATTCCTATTCTATCTCCATCCTCAATCCTGATCCCGTTCACATCCCCATTCCCATCCCTGTTCCCATCCCAATTCCTATTCCCATATTCCCGTCCTCATTCCCAATCCCATTCCTGTTCCCAATCCCATTCCCATTCCCATATTCCCATTCCCGATCCCATTCTCATTTTCCCGTTCCCATTCCCATATTCCCATTCCCACATTCCCAATCCCATTCCTGTTCCCAATCCCGTTCCCATTCCCATATTCCCATTCCCGATCCCATTCTCATTTTCCCGTTCCCATTCCTGATCCCATTCCCACATTCCCAATCCCATTCCTGTTCCCAATCCCGTTCCCATTCCCATATTTCCATTCCCGATCCCATTCTCATTTTCCCGTTCCCATTCCTGATCCCATTCCCACATTCCCGATCTCATTCCCATATTCCCGTTCCCGTTCCGCAGGCCGTGCCCCCCGCCCGCCCCCCGCCCGGGGGTGCCTCGTTCCCGCTGGGGCTGTGCCCCCGCCTGCGCAGCCCCCGCAAGGGATGGGGGCGCCGCATCAAGAGCTGGGCCCGGCGCCTGCGCCCCCCCTCTGTGGGGGGGGGACCCCCACACAGGTATGGGGGAACCCCAAAACCCCTGGGGAGCCCCACACCCCATCTGTGCCCCCCCTGTACCCCTAAACACAATCTGTGGCCCCCCATGTACCCCCAAACCTCATCTGTGCTCCCCCATGTACCCCTAAACCCCACCTGTGCCCCGCATTCATAGCCCTTCATGTACCCCCCCCATATCCCCCATTTCCACCCCCGTGTTCCCCCCTGTACCCCCATTTACCCCTGTGACCCCCCCCGACCTCCCTGTCCCACAGAGGAGCCAGAGGAACTCGGGGACCCCCCAAGGCAAGGGCAGTGCCAGGTGGGTGTTGGGGACCCCAAAGTGCCCCAGGAACCCTACAACTGCCACAGGGACCCCCCCAAAACTGCCCCAGAGACCTCAGAACTACCCCAAGAGACCCCAGAGTTATCCCAGGGATCCCCAAACCACCCCAGAGACCCCAAATCGGCCCCAGGGACCCCCCTAAACTGGCCCAAGGAATCCCCAAACTGCCCCAGGGACCCCAGAACTACCCCAGAGACCCCCAAACTGTCCTGGGGACCCCCCAAACTGTCCCAAGGGACCTCCAAACTGCCCCAGGGACCCCCCAAACGGCCTCAGAGATCCCCAAAACTATCCCAGAAACCCCCAAATCTCTGTCCCAGGGACTCCCCAAACTGCCCCAGGGACCACAAATCCCCCTAAGCCCCCCCCCCTTCACCCCCATCTTCTGTCACCCCTCTCTCCCCCTGTCCCTCCCTAGCCACCCCCTGAGCCCAGCGACCCCGAGGGCGACTGGGGGGGCCCCAGCTCGGGCAGCGAGAGTGGGGGGCTGGGGGGACCCCCACACCCCCCTGGAGCCCCCCTGCTCCCCCCGGGGTCCCCTGAGACCCCCCTGAGCAGCGATGGGGACTCGGAGCCCGAGGACGAGGCGCTGCGGGAGCAGCTGCGGCGGCTGCGGGAAAAGTGAGTGAGGGGCTTCGGGGGGGTTTGGGGGACCCTGAGGAGGTTTTGGTGGTCCCAGGGGGGCTTGGAGAGGTTTGGGGGCACCCCCCGACCCCACCTGAGCATATCCAGGAGTTGCTGGAGCTGTGAGTGTGGCAGGACTGGGACCCCAGGGGGGTTTGGGGTCCTGGGAAGGGTTTGGGGACCCCCTGTGACCTCCCTGACCCCTCCAAGCATGTCCAGGAGGTCCCAGGAGCCGCCAGTGCAGCTCCCTGGGGGAGTTTGGGGGCCCAGGGGAGATTTTGGGGGTCTTGGGGAGGTTTTGGGTTTTGGGGACCCCCTGTGACCCCCCCCCCCCCCGGCCCCCCCCCAGGCACATCCAGGAGGTTCTGGAGCTGCGGGCGCGGCAGGACCGGGAGCTGCGGGAGCTGCACCGGCGGCTCCGAACCCTCAAAGAGGCCCGGGGGGACCCCCCAAAATGGGGAGGGGGCGGCGGGACCCCCCCCCAGCGTGGCCTCGGGGGGTCCCCGCGGCGGCCTCGGGGGGCCCGGGCGCGAGGGAGGGGCCGGGGCGTGGCCCTGACAGGTTTGGGGGGAAAGGGGGGGATTTTGGGGGGCAAGGAGGGGATTTTGGGGTGGGGGAAGGGGGTTGGGGTAAAAAGGGGAGGTTTTGGGGTGCAGGGAGGGGGGTTTGGGGTAAAAAGGGGAGATTTTGGTGTGCAGGGGGAGGGGTTTGGGGGTATGAAGACTTTGGGGTGTCGGGAGGTTGAGGGTAAGAGGGGTTTGGGGTGCAAAGGGGACTTTGGGGAGCAAGGAGGGGATTTTGGGGGACACGGGGAGGTTTTGGAGTACAAAGAGGGGACTTTGTGTGTGAAGGGAGGATATTGTGGTGCAGGGGGAGGTTTAGGGGTAAAAAGGGGAAGTTTTGGGGTGCAGAGAGGGATTTTGGGAGGGGTTTTGGGCTGCAGGTGGGCCCTGGGGCGCTCCCCCGTTTTCCAAACTCCCCTCCCCCACCCACAGAAGCCTCAGCCCCCTCCCCGACCCCCCCAGCCCCCCCAAAAAAGGGGCTCTTCACTGACGACCTGCACCGGCTGGTGGACGAGTGGGTCCAGGACACGGCCAGGGCCCAGGTGGGGGGGGCTGGGGGGGCTTTTGGGGGGCTGGAGGGATTATTTGGGGGGGCTGGGAGGCCTGCACCCATTTTTGGGGGGGACTAGAGGGGCCCTGTATCCCATTTTTAGCGGTTGGGGGGTTTTTGGGAGTCTGGAGGGATTTTTTTTGGGGGCCTGAAATAGTTATTGGTGGGCTGGGGGGGGCTGCATCCCATTTTGGGGGTGCTCAGGGGATTTTGGGGGGCTAGAGGGGCCCTGCATGCCATTTTTGGGAGTCTAGGGTGGGTGGGAAGCTGAGAGGGTTTTTTGGGGAGGGGTTGGGATTGCTTTTAGGGAGCTGAACCCCCTTTTAGGGGGTATGAGGGAATCTATTGGGGGACTGCACCCCATTTTTGGGGAGCTTCACCCCATTTTTGGGGGGCTGGGGGCATCTTGGGGGGCTGGCATGGCATGGGGGGGACCCTGAGCTTCCTTTTTTGGTATCTGGGGGGGGTCCCCACACTCATTTTTGGGGGGTTTGGGAGGGTGGGGGTGCACTTCACCCCCTTTTCGGGGGTCTGGGGGGGATCCCCAAAACCTGAACACCTCTTTTTCCTCCCTCCCCTTTCCCAGGCCACCTCCTCCTGGGTCTCCACCCTGCGTGGCACTCGTGGGACCCCCCGAAAATGGGGGGAGCTGCCCCCCCCCAAACCTGCCCTGCGCGGGGGGGGCAGCCCCCTCCCCCCGGGGGCTGAATGAGGGGGGGAGGGGTCCCTGGACCCTGACCCTTCCAACCCCCCTGATTTTGGGTCAAAACCCCAATTTTCAGCCCCCAAATTGCTTTGTTTCACCCCAAAACCCCCTTGTTTTACCCCACACCATTTCCAGCCCTAAAATGACCTCATTTCACCTCAAAATTCCCCTTCTTTTGGGTCCTGTGCTGTGATCCCTATTCCTGGCCCCAAAATTGCCTTATTTTGCCCTAAAATTCCCCTTTTTTTTTTGCCCCTGTGGGCTGAACCCACTTTTTGGCCTCAATTCACCCCCAAATCCCCTTTTTAGGATACTCAACCCTCCCCCCAATTTCTGGCCCCAAAACCACCTAATTTTGACCCCAAATCCCCCCTTTTTGTCCCCAAAAGCTCTCTGTTTTATCCCAATCCCCCCCTTTTTGGGTCATTCCCCCTTTGCAAGGTGACCCCACTTTCTGGTGCCCAAAATCCCCTCATTTCACCCCAAAATTCCCCTTTTTTGTGCCCTGCCCACCTCAATTTTCTGCCCTAAATCCCTCATTCTACCCCAAAATCCCCTTTTTGGGCCTTTTCCCCTCTGCATGAGGTGACCTCATTTTTTAGCCCCCAAATCACCTCATTTCCCCTCAAAAATCTCGTTTTTTGTGGCCTTTCCATCCCTCTTTTTCACCCCCCCCAAATGTGATGCCACTTGTTAGCCCCAAAATTGCCTTGTTTCACCCCAAAACCCCTTTTTTGGGCCTATCTCCCCTTTTTTTACCCCCCCCACAACATTACCCCACTTTTTGCTCCCCAAATCACATAATTTCATCCCAAAAAATCTCTTTTAGGGCCTGCCCTTCCCCCTCAGGATATCATCCCAATTTTCAGCCTCAAAATCTCCTCATTTCACACAAAAATCCCTTTTTGTGGGCCTTGCCACTCTTTTTGTCCCCACACAAAGTGACCCAAATTTTTAGCCTCTAAATAGCCTCGTTTTCCCCTAAAACACAAATGGTTGAAGCCCAACCTTTCATTTATCCAAAAATTCCTTTTTTTTCCCTCAAAACACTCCAGAGCCCCCAAAATCCCCATTTTTCACCCAAAGCCCCTCACAGGCATGGAATTCCTCCTCATGTGACCACAGCGGAGGCAGGTGGGCTGTACTGGGTTTACTGGTGACCCACCCCCCCACCCATACTGGTCTTACTGGTGCAACAAACCCCTCTCATTCCTGTACCCTTCCCTCAGCCCATTTTTGGGTCATTTTGTCGTGTTTTCCGCTCATCTACCTCACCCCTTCACCAAGCCAGCGAGGTTTCGGGGTGAATTCTCGGGTGTTCTGGTTCGAGAGGGTGGAGAAGGCGTTTGTTTTGCGGGGAAATTGTTAAAAAGCGCGGGGAAAAAAAAAAATCCTAAAATTTAAGAAATAAAAGCGTGGCTGGTGCGCGCCACTCCCAAAATGGCGGCCGGCTCGCCACACTCAAGATGGCGGCCGGACCCACCACACTCAAACTGACGCCGGCGGCGCCACGCCCAAAATGGCGGCCCCGCCCCCGCACACCCAATAGGGGCGTTCCGACCTTCCCAAAATGGCGCCCTCGCCCTTCCCAAGATGGCGGCGCGACGCGGCCAAAATGGCGCCCGGGCCCCGCCCTCTCCCTCCCCGTTTCCGCGTTTGAATAAAACTTTCCCGGGCGGCCCGGAGCGCGCAGAGGCCGCGGCGGCGGCGGCAGCACCGGGCCCGGGGCCGGCAGCGGCGGCGGCGACCGGGCGGCGGCGGAGGAGCGGCCGCGAGAAGCGCTGGGCCTTGCCGGGGCGGGTTGCGGCCTAGTCGGGAGGTGGCGGTGGGGGGGGCGCAGGCCTCGCGGCGTCCCGCAGGCCTCGGGGGGGGTCCCGCCGGTCTTGTGGGCGTGTTGGCGGCTTTTTGGGGGTTCCCGAAGCTTTTAGGGGGTCCCGCGGTTCTTTGTGGGGGTCTCGGGGACCCCACAGCGCGGGGGGAGGGGGAGGCCGGGACCCCACGGACGCTGTGAGGGGACCCCGGGCCCTGCGGCGCTTTTGGGGATCCCCACACGCTATAGGGGCGGGGGGCACCCTGTGGGCGCATTTTTGGGGGGCTCTGGGCCCTATATAGTCTCGAGGAGGGGGTCACAGTGCCCTGGTGACCCTTGGAGGGCTCTCCCTACACCTCCAGATCTTTTTGGGAGAGGTCTCAGGCTCTCATCAATACCTGAGGGAGATCCCAAGTCTCCGCTGGCCCTTTTGGGGTGCCCCCGGCCCGTATAGGTTTTTTTGGGGGATTGTGCTCCCCAGTTACCCTCAGGACCCTCCGCAGGCCGCGATTTGGGGGGCTTTGGGGGTGTTTATAGTGGAACAGCCTAGGGGTTGATTTTGGGGGCTTTTTTAAGTTTTTTTTTTTTTTTTTTTTGAGAGAGTTGTTTTGGGGGGTGTTTTTGGGGTGTTTTTTGAGGCTGTTCTTGTGGTTTTGCTGAGGCTGTTTCTGGGTTTTTTTAGACTGTTCTGGAGGTCTTTTTGAGGCTGCTTTTGGAGTGCTCTTGAGGGTGTTTTTTGGATTGTTTGGGGTTTTTTTTTCTTTTTCTGAGGGGATTTTCGGGGGGTCTGGTGGGCAGCGCGCGGATGTCCCGGGCCGGGGGGGGGTCGCGGGGGTCCGTAGGGTCGGGGGTCGCCCCGGGGGCCCGGCCATGGCCTCGGTGCCCGTGTACTGCCTGTGCCGCCTGCCCTACGACGTGACCCGCTTCATGATCGAGTGCGATGGCTGCCAGGACTGGTTCCATGGCAGGTGTGACTGGGAGCACTGGGGGGGACTGGGGGAGGGACTGGGATGGGGCTGGGGGGGGGCTGTGGGTAGTGGGAGGCATCTGGAGGGTGCTGGGGGAGACTGGGAGGCACTGGGGGAGGACTGGGAGGCGTCTGGGAGGCACTGGGAAGGACTGGGACAAGTCTGGGAGGTACTGGGAGGCATCTGGAGGGTGCTGGAGGGGACTGGGAGAAGTCCAGGGTTACTGGGAGGGACTTGAGGGGGTACTGGGAAGGACTGGGAGAAGCCTGGGTGGTACTGGAGGGCACTGGGAGAAGTCTGGGGGGGTCTACATGGTACTGGGAAGGACTGGGAGGTACAAAGAGAGTTTGGAGGTGTGATGGGGATTACTGGGGAGGTGCCTGGTGGTTACTGGGAGGCACTGGGAGTTACTGGGGTGTCCCCACAGCTGCGTGGGGGTGGAGGAGGAGGCGGCGGCAGAGATCGACCTGTACCACTGCCCCCAGTGCGCCGTGCTCAGGGGGCCTTCCGTCAGTGAGTGGGACTGGGGGGACTGGGATGGGGGGACAGAGGCTCTCTGTCAGTGGTTGGCACTGGGAGGGACTGGGATGGGGGTGGGGGAGATGCTCTGGACTCCCTGTGGATCCCTCTGTGTTCCTCTGTCCCCGGTTCCCTGTGTGTTCTCACTGTGTCTCTCTGTCCCCATGTGTCCCCACCGTGTCTTTCTGTCCCCACTGTGTCCCCGCCTGTGTCCTTCTGTCCCCGCTGTGTCCCCCGCCTGTGTCCTTCTGTCCCTCTGTCCCCGTGTGTCCTCACCGTGTCCCTCTGTCCCCGTGTGTCCTCACCGTGTCCCCGTGTCCCGCAGTGAAGCGGCGCCGTGGCCCGGCCAAGGCCCCCGAGCAGGACCCCGGCCGTCCGGCCCGCACCGGCAGCGCCCAGTTCATCCGGGAGCTGCGGGGCCGCACCTTCCCCAGGTGAGGGCAGGGCCAGGTGAGGGTCAGAGCCAGGTGTTGGTCAGCCCAGGTGAGGGTCAGTGGTGGTAGTTGGTCATTCTCAGTGAGGGTCAATCCAGCTGTACCCCTTGCACAGGTGAGGGTCACTCCCGGGGGCTGTTGGTCACTCCCAGGAGCTGTCGGTCACTCCTGGGGGGTCTCACCCTCCTGCACTGCCCCCCAGCACAGACCAGGTGCTGCTGTGGCCCAGCAAACGTTCAGGGGTTGGGGGTCCCTATAGGAACTGGGAGGGTGTCTGTAGGGGTTGGGGGGGGTCCCTGTGGGGGTCTGGGGTCACTTCTGGGGGTCTCACGCCCCTGCTCTGTCCCCCCTCAGTGTGGACGAGGTGCTGCTGTGGCCCAGCAAATGCTCAGGGGTTGGGTGATCCCTGTGGGGGTTGAGGGGGTCCCTGTAGGAACTGGGGATCCCTGTGGGGGTCGGGGGGTCCCTATGGGGGTATTGGGTGACTCCTGGGGGTCTCACCCCCCTGCTCTTCCCCCCCAGTGCTGACGAGGTGCTGCTGCGGCCCAGCGGGGCCCAGCTGACCGTGGAGTACCTGGAGGAGAACAGCTTCAGCGTGCCCATCCTGGTGGCACGGCACGAGGGGCTGGGCATGACCCTGCCCCCCGCCGTCCTTCACCCCCCGCGACGTCCTGCACCACGTCGGTCAGTCTGGGGGGGGGCCTGGGGGGCTTTTTGGGGGGCTGGGGGCATCGGGGGGTCCCCAGGACCCCACAATAGGGGCAGGGTCCCCCCCTATAACTTCACCCATTTGTTAGCACGTTACGCTGTGTTGGGGGGTCCTGGGGGGACGGGTGAGGGTCTAGAGGGTCCCTGTTCAAGGTTTGGGGTGCACAGGAAGGTTTGGGGCGGATTTTTGGGGTCCCCCAGCCAGTTTCAGGGTGCTCAGGGAGGTTTTGGGATGCACAGGGAGGTTTGGGGAGGTTTTCGGTGTCTCCCGGCTGGTTTTGGGGCGTGCAGGAGGTTTTGGGGGGATTCCTGGGGTTGCCCTGGCCGTTTTTGGGGTGCTCAGGCAGTTTTGGGGCGCACAGGGGCTGACAAGGTGGTGGCCGTGCTGGACGTGGGCCGCCAGGCCGAGCTGCGCATGCGCCTCGGGGACTTCGTGGCCTACCTGGGGGGGCCCCGGCGCGAGCGCGTCCTCAGCGTCACCGGCCTGGAGTTCTCGGACACGCGGTGGTCCCAGTGACTCCCAGTCCTTCCCAGTTCTCCCAGTTCCTCCTTTTGCCTCCCAGTAGTGCCCAGTCCCTGCTAGTGTTGTCGGTGCCCTCCCAGTCCCTTCCAGTGCTCCAAGCCTTTCCCAACGCTCCCAGTGCCTCCCCTCCCGCCTCTTCCAACCACAAGGACTCCCAAAATCCCAAATCCTTCCCCTCCCCTCCTCTTCTTCCAACCACAGGGATCCCCAAAATCCTGGATTATCCCCCCCAAATATACCCAAAATCCCAGATCCTGCTCCTCCTCCGCATCCCTCACTGCATGCTCTTCCCCCCTGGGGTACCCCATGCCCATGGGAGGTTCCCCAGCCCCTGATCCCCATTTTTGGGGTGCCCCAGGCTGTCGAACCTGGTGCAGACCCCGCGGATCGTGCGGAAGCTCTCGTGGGTGGAGAACCTGTGGCCGGGGGAGTCGGCGCGGGAGCGGCCGTGCGTGCAGAAATTCTGCCTGATGGGGGCCAAGGACAGCTACAGCGACTTCCACATCGACTGCGGGGGCACCTCGGCCTGGTACCACGTGCTCAGGGTACGAGGGGGGGTCCTCCAGGGGTCTGGGGGGGGCTTTAGGGGGTTGTAGAGGGGGTTTGGGGGATTTTTGGGGGAATTGGGGCTGGGGGTATTGGGCTACACTGACTTCCACGTTGACTACTGGGGTAGCTTGGCCTAGTACTACGTGCTCAGGGTATGGTGGGGGGGAATTGTAGGGGATTTGGGGGGTTTATAGGGGATTTGGGGGGAGTTTCAGGGAATTTGGGGCAATTGGGCCTGGGGGTTTTGTGCTACAGTAATTTCCGCGTTGACTGCGGGGGCGCCTCAGCCTTGTACCTCGTGTTCAGGGTTATGAGGGGGAGATTGTAGAGGATTTGGGGGGGTTTAGGGGGTTGTAGAGGGGGTTTGGGGGATTTTTGGGGGAATTGGGGCTGGGGGGTGTTGGGCTACACTGACTTCCACATTGACTGCGGGGGCACCTTGGCATGGTACCACGTGCTCAGGGTATGAGGGGGGTCCTCCAGGGGTCTGGGGGGGTTGTAGAGGGGGTTTGGGGGGCTTTAGGGGGTGTTTGGGCGATTTTTGGGGGAACTAAACCTGGCACTCTTACCTGCCCCACGTGTCCCCCTCACCTGCCCTCACCTGTGCCCCAGGGCGAGCAGATCTTTTACCTGGCGCGTCCCTCGGCCGCCAACCTGGCGCTGTTCGAGGCCTGGAGCAGCTCCCGGAACCAGCCCGAGCTCTTCTTTGGGGACCAGGTGGATCGGTGCTTCCGGTGCCACCTGCGCCAGGGCCAGACCCTCTTCATCCCCACAGGTGAGGGGGGGCTCGGGGACACCTGGGCACAACCTCTGTGCCACCTGTGCCAGACCCCCAGTGTCACCTGTGCGAGGGACAGAGATCCCCAGTGTCACCTGTGCCACGTGTGCAAGGGACAGACCCCAAACGCACCCCCAGTGTCACCTGTGTCACCAGGTGAGGGTTTGGTGGCCTTGGGGACCCCCCCCAGTGTCTCCTGGTGGGGATGGGGGTCAGACAAGGACTCCCAGTAACGCCTTAACCATCCCCAACAAGCCACTCCTTTTCCAATGGATCCTAGTGGATCCCAGTGCCCCTCCCAGTGCTCCCAGTTCTCCCAGTTGCTCGTGCCTGTCCCAGTCCCCCCAGTTGCCCCAGTTCTCTGTGCCTGTCCCCAGGCTGGATCCACGCCGTGCTGACCCCCGTGGACTCGCTGGCCTTTGGGGGGCATTTCCTGCACAGCCTCAACATTGGCATGCAGCTCAGGTGGGCTGGGGGGGCTTTGGGGGGGTTTTGGGGGTTTTGAACAGGTTTTTGGGGTGTTTGGGGGTGTTTTTGTGGAGAGTTTGGGGGGTTGGGTGAGAGTTTGGGGGTTTTAAAAGGTTTCGGGGAGAGGGAGGGGCCTTGGGGATTTTGAAGGGTTTTAGGGGTGTTTTGGGGGTTCTGGGGATGTTTTTGGGATTTGGGGGGGTTTTGGGGGTGTCTTTGGGGAGAGTTTGTGGGGGCTGGGATAGGGCTTGGGGGAAATTGAGGGGAGTGAGGGAGGGATTGGGGAGTTGGGGGGGGGGCTGGGTGAGAGTTTGGGGGTGCTGGGAGAGTTTTGGGGCCCAGCAGGTGCTGTGGGGTGCCTGTGGCCCCCCCCCCCCGACCCCCCCAAAACCCCCCCAGGGCGTACGAGCTGCAGCGCCGCCTCAACACCCCCGACCTGGCCAAGTTCCCCAATTTTGAGACCATCTGCTGGTACGTGGGGAGGCACCTGCTGGACACCTTCCGAGGTGGGTGCCCCTCCTGGGGGGCTGGGAACCCACCTGGGGGGGCTTAAAACCTCTCTGGGGGGGCTGGGAACCCACTTGGAGGGGTTTAAACTTGTTGGGGGGGGGGGCTGGGAATCCATCTGGGGAGGATTTAAACCAATCTGGGGGGGGTTTAAACTCACTTGGGAGGGGCTGGGAAACCACTTGGAGGGGTTTAAATCTGTCTGGGGGGCTTAAGCCCATCTGGGGGGGCTGGGAATCCATCTGGGGGGGTTTAAACCCACCTTGGGGGGGCTGGGAACCCACTTGGAGGAGTTTAAGACCCTCTCGGGGGGGGGGGGCTGGGATCCCACTTGGGGGGGTTTAACTCATTTGGGGGGTTTTAAACACATTTGGGGGGTTCTAAACCTATCCTGGGGCCTTTGAACTCAACTTAGGGGGCTTTGAAGTTATCTGGGGGGGCTTTAAACCAAACTGGGGGGGCTTGGGCTGTAAACCCACCTGGGGTGGCTTAAAGCTCATCTGGTGGGGGTTAAACCTATCTGGGGGGGGGCTCTAAACCTATCTAGGGGGGTTTGGGGAATCCCCAAACTCTCCCCAAGAGGGGTCTGGGGGAGGTCCCATCCCCCAATTTTGGGGATGTTCTTGAGTTTCCCATCCTGATTTTGGGGTGGGGTTGTCCCTGTGGTTCCCATCCCAACCTGGGGATTTTGGGGTGCAGGGCTGCGGGAGAACCGCCGGCACCCCCGCGGCCTATTTGGTGCTGGGAGCCCGAGCCCTGACCGGGGCCTTCCGAGCCTGGACCCGCCGAGAGGTTTGGGGGGGGGTCCCGAGGGGTTTTGGGGGGGTGCCAAGGGATTTTGGGAGGGTCTCGGGAGGTTTTGGGGGGGCGGGGGGGGTCCAAAGGATTTTGGGAGGGTCCTGAGTGATTTTGGGTGGCTCGAAAGGGATTTTGGGGGTGTCCAGAGAGATTTTGGGGGGGTACAAAGGGATTTTGGGGTGTCCAGAGAGATTTTGGGGGGGTACAAAGGGATTTTGGGTGGCTCCAAAGGGATTCTGGGGTGTCCAGAGGGATTTTGGGGGGGGTGTCTCGAGGGGTTTTGGGGGACCTCAAAGACATTTTGAGGGATTTTGGGGGGCTCTGGGGGGTCTCAGGAGTGGGAGGTTTTAGGGGGGGAGGTTTTGGGGTTTCCCCAGGTTTGGGGTCTCCCATTTTAACCGTTTCCTCCCCATTTTAACCCTTTCCCTCTCAGGTCCTGGCAGAGCACGAGCAGGAAATCCCCGAGACTGTCCGGCCGGGGCAGCTGGTCAAGGAACTGGGCAGGGAGATCCGGCTGGCAGAGGTGAACTGGGAGCACTGGGAGGGACTGGGGAGGACTGGAGGGGCACTGGGAACAACTGGGGGGGCACTGGGAATGACTGCGGGGGGACTGGGGGCACTGGATGGAATGGGGGGTGCGCTGGGGAGGGACTGGGAGCAACTGGGGGAACTGGGCAGCCACTGGGAGGGGTATTGGGGGTACTGGGAGGGATTCTGAGAAGGCTTTAGGGTTACTGGAAGGAACTGGGACATACTGGGAGCTCTGTATTCCTTACCCACAGGAGCTGTTCCAGCAGAGCACCGGGATGTCGGGGACCCCCTTCGGGCCCCCCTGGGGGGTCCCAGCCCCCAAAAAGGGGGGGCCCCGCAAGCCCCCCCCCAACTCCCGCACCTCCGACGAGGGGGGAACCCCCAAACCCCCCCCCCAAGCCCCCCCTGAGGATGATGAGGAGGTGAGGGGAGACTGCTGGGAGCTACTGGGAGGAACTGGGGAGGATTGGGAAGAACTGGGGGGTGCTGGGAGGAATGGGGGGGCACTGGGGGAGGGCTGGGTGTGGGGGAGGGGTGGATTTGGGGGGTGGGGGGTGGATATGGGGTCCCGTCCCCTCAAATCTTGGGGTGCCGCCCCAGGTTGACCCCCCCAGCTCCAGCCCGGAGGAGACAGACCCCGACTCCGAGGGGGGACCCCCAGATCCTGCTGGCCAATGGGGGTGCTCGGTGAGGAACGGGGGGCACTGGGGGGTTTGGGGGGGCACTGGGGGGTTTTGGGGGGTCTGAGATAGAATTTGGGGGGGGTCCCAGGGGTGGTTTAGGGGTCTGGAGGGACTTAGGGGGGATCCAAAGGGTTTTGGGGGGGGGGAGCACTGGACAGGTCCCAAAGGGAATTTGGGGGGGGCTGGGGGTTTTCTGAGGTGAATTTGGGGGGTCCTAGAGGGGTTTGGGGGATGGATTTTGGGGCTCATGGGGATCCCAGAGGGGTTTGGTTGGGGGGGGCTGGAGGGGTTCTGGGATGGTTTTGGGGGGTTCAGAGGGGTTTGGGGGGTCAGGGAGGGGGTCCCAGAGGGGTTTTGGGGGGTGCCCCCTGACGCCCCTCCCCCTCAGGCCCCGCCGCAGCCGCCCTGGGGGGGCTCTGGGGGTCCCGGCCCCCCCCATCCCCCCCCCTGCTCCCCCCCCAGTTCCCCCCTGGACCTGGACTCGGAGGAGGAGCTGCAGATCGATGAGACCCCCCCGCGGCGGGGCCCGCGCCGCCTGCCCCGTGGGTACCCCAGAAACATCCCTCAAGCATCCCAAAAACATCCCCAAAACACCCCAAAACCAGCCCCAAACCTGGCCCCAAAAACCCCAAAACATCCCAAAAACATCCCCAAGACACCCCAAAACCAGCCCCAAAATCAGCCCCAAATCTGACCCCAAAAACGCCACACTGCCTGCCCTGTAGGTACCCCAAAACATCCCAAAACCAGCCCTAAAACATCCCCAAAACTACCCCAAGCCTGACACTGAAACAACCCCCAAAACACCCCAAAATCTAGCCCCAAACCTGACCTGAAACATCCCCAAAATGCTCTCAATCCCCCCTAAACCCTCATTTTTGGTTTCTGACCCCAACCCCTGTCTTTGGGGTGTGACCCCAATCCCTATTTCCAGGGTGACCCCAATCCCCATTTTTGGGCTGTGACTGCAATCCCGGTTTTCGGGTGACCCCAATCCCATTTTTAGGGTGACCCTAATCCCGGTTTTGGGGGTGACCCCAATCCCATTTTTGGGTGACCCCAATCCCATTTTTAGGGTGACCCTAATCCCGGTTTTGGGGTGACCCCAATCCCATTTTTGGGTGACCCCCAATCCCATTTTTTGGGGTGACCCCAATCCCGTTTTTGGGGTGTCCCCAGGGCTCCCCGGAAGCTGCCCCGGGCCAAGCCCTGCTCCGACCCCAACCGGGTGCGGGAGCCAGGAGAGGTCGACCTTCGACATCGAGGTGGGTCTGGGGGCGACCCCGGGGGGTTTTTGGGGGGCCTCTGGGGAGGTTAAGGGAACAGGGGGTGTCCTGGGGGGCTCTTAGGGGGGTTTTGGGGGGATCCATGGGGGGATTTTTGTGGGGGTTTTGGTGGGGCTTAAGGGAGCTGGGTGTGTCCTGGGGGGCTTTTGGGGGAGTTTTTGGGGGACACCCTGAAAATGGAGATTGGAGAGCACCCGAAAAATGGGATTTTGGGGGGGATGTTTCTGATCTCCTGTCCTCCAGAAGGATTACACCACAGACTGGGGTTGGTTTTGGGGTATTTTGGGGTATTTTTGAGGTGTTTTTGGGTATTTTTGGATATTTCTGATGCGTTGTTCTCCAGGACGATTAGACCATAGGCTTGGGGGGGGGGGTTGGGGGTATTTTTGGGTGTTTTTGGATATTCTGTGTGTTTTTGGGGGTGTTTCTGACTCCCTGTCCCCCAGGAAGATTACATCAGGGACTGGGGTGGTTTTGGGGTGGTTTTTGGGGTGTTTCTGACCCCCTGATCCCCAGGAGGATTACACCACGGACGAGGAGGACGAAGGGGGCGCGGGGGGCAGCGCTGGGATCCTGGACCTGCTCAAGGGCCAGCCGGCAAGTGGGGGGCTCCGAGTACCCCCAGCTCAGGTTTGGGGGGGGCCTGGGGGCTGGGCTGGTTGGAGGAGTCTGGGAGGGATCCCTGGGGGATTCTGGGGGGCAGCTGTGGGGCTGGGGTTGGGGTTTTGGGGGTCCCTGGAGATTACTTGGGATCATGGGTTGGGTTTTGGGGGTCCCTGGGGGGCTCTGAGCAGGAGTTGGGCTGGATTTGTGGGTCCCCAATCCCCCAAATTGGGGGGAGGGGGAGGGATTTGAGAGGGGGTTTTGGGGGCTCCCCAAATGTTTTGGGAGGGGGCTGGGGTTGGGTTTTGGGGGTCCCGGGGAGCTTTAAGGGGGTGCTGGGCTGATTTTGGGGGTCCCCAGATATCTGGGGGGACTTGGAGGGGCTCACCAGGTGCTTTTGGGGGGGCTGGGGTTTGGCTTGTGGGGGTCCCTAGGGGTTATTTGGGGTCAGGCATTGGGGTTTAGGCTTATTTGAGGTACTAGGTTGGGTTTTGGGGTGGTCCCTGGGGGGTTTTTGGGGTCCTGGGTTGGTTTTGGGGTTCTCAGGGGTTATTTGGGGTCAGGCGTTGGGGTTTTGGGGTTAGTTGGGGTTCCTGAGGAGTTCTGGGGGGCATTTCTGTGGCTGGGCTCACTTTGCCCCTCTCCATCTCCTTTTTGGGGTTGTCTCTCCTCAATTTGAAGATCCCAAAAGTGCCATGACCCCCCCCAAACCCCGATTTTCCCCCTTTTTCCCCCCTTTTTTCCCCCCAGCGAGGCCCCCCGCCTCCCCCAGCACGCGCGGAGGCCATCCAGGGCATGCTCTGCATGGCCAACCTGCCCGCGGGGACCCCCCTGGGACCCCCAAACTGGTGGGGAGGGGGTGGGGGCACCGAAAGGGGGGGTCCTGGGGGGTCTGGGGGGGCCCGCAGAGCCCCCCCCGCCCCCCGGAGCACCGACAGCGAGGCCGAGGGGAGCCTGGACGAGCAGGACAGCCTGGGGGCCTGCTTCAAGGACGCTGAGTACAGTGAGTGTGACCCCAAAAACCACCCCAAAAACCACCCCACAACCACCCTACTTCAAGGACGCTGAGTACAGTGAGTGTGACCCCAAAAACATCTTAAAAAATACCCCCAAAGCACCCTGCTTCAAAAATGCTGAGTACAGCAAGTGTTACCCCAAAACATCCTAAAAATACCCCCAAAAGCACCCCAAAACACACAAAATATCCCACAAATACCCCAAAGCACCCTAAAATGCCCCAAAAACACTCCCAGGCCAGGGTGGAATCCTCCTGAACTCCCCTTTTCCTGCCCCTAGGACCCCCCCGAACCCCATTTTTTCTGTCCCCCCCCCCCCTCAGTTTACCCCTCACTGGAGTCGGACGAGGATGACCCCGCCCTAAAATCACTCCCCAAAAAGAAGAAGGTGACGGACGACGCCCCCTGGAGCCCCAAAGGTTTTGGGGGGGTCCTTGGGGGGGGGTTGGGGGGAAATTCGGGGATTTTGGTGGTCCCTGGGGCAGGACTGGGTGGTTTGGGGTGAGTTTTGGGAGGTTTTTAGGAAGTGTGGGGGATTTGAGGGGACCTGGAGTGAGATTTGGGGTCCCTGGGGATCCCCAGCCCCCTTCCTTTGGGGCAGGGGCTGATTTGGGGGTCCCTCCTGTCTTGTTTGGAGTCTGATTTTGGGGTGTCCCCCTTGTTCCATGCTCGGATTTTGGGGTGTGCCCCTTTATGTGAACTCTGATTTTGGGGTGTCCCTCATGTCAGATTTTGTGGTATCGGCCTTTATTTGTGCCCTGATTTTGGGGCGTCCCCTTTTGCCATGTCTGACTTTGGGGTGTCCCCCTTTATTCCATGTTTGATTTTGGGGTGTCCCCCTTGTTCCATGCTCTGATCTTGGGGTGTCCCCCTTTATTCCATGCTTGATTTTGGGGTGTTTCCCTTTGCCATGTCTGACTTTGGGGTGTCCCCCCTGTTCTGTGTCTGATTTTGGGGTGTCCCCCATTTGATCCTTGCTCTGATTTTGGGGTGTGCCCCTTTATGTGAACTCTGATTTTGGGGTATCCGCCCTGCTCAATGTCTGATTTTGGGGTGTCCCCCTTGGTTCTATGTCAGGTTTTGCAGTGTCCGCCTTTATTTGTGCCCAGATTTTGGGGCATCCCCCCTTTGCCATGTCTGACTTTGGTGTTCTCCCTGTTCTGTGTCTGATTTTGGGGTGTCCCCCCTGTTCCGTGTCTGATTTTGGGGTGTCCCCAGCCCGGGTGACGCCGTCGCTGCCCCGGCAGAGCCGCCCGGTGCGGGAGGGGACGCGCGTGGCCTCGGTGGAGACCGGGCTGGCAGCAGCCGCTGCCAAACTGGCCCAGCAGGTGAACTGGGAGCACTGGGAGGAACTGGGAGGGATGGTTTGGGGTCTGGGGATGCATTTAGGGGATCCAGGGAGGGTTTGAGGAGAGTTCAGGAGGTTTTGAGGGTGATTTTAGGGGTGGTTGGGATTGTTGGGGGGGATTTGGGGGTTCCAAACTGGCCCAGCAGGTGAACTGGGAGCACTGGGAGGAACTGGGAGCACTGTGGGGAGAACTGCAGGGGGGGTGATTTGGGGTTTGGTGGGGGGAGGGAATTCAGGGGGTCTGAGGGGGTTGGAGTGATGAGATCCCCTCAAACCCTTCTCTAGACCTACAGCACGCCCCAGACACCCCCATAAATCCCCCCAACCCCTCAAAATCCCCCATAAACCCCCTTCTGACTCCCCCAAAAACCCTGGAACCCCCTTAAACCCCCTTAAATCCCCCTCCAACCCCCCATAAACCCTCCTGACCTCCCAAACTCCCCCATAAGTCCCCACCCGACCCCTCAGACCCCCCCAAACTCCCCCAATAATCCCCCCCAGACCCCCCCCCAAACCCCCATAAATCCCCCCCTGACCCCCCAGGAGCACCGAAAGCTGCAGCGCAGGAAGGGCCCTGCCAAGCGCCGCCCCCCCTCGCCCCCCTCCCCCGAGGAAGAAGAGGAAGAGGAAGAAGAAGAGGAAGAGGAAGATGAGGAAGAAGAAGACCCCGAAGCCGAGCCCGAGGGGGACGCGGAGCCCGAGGCGGAGCTGGGGGGGGGCGAAGTCGAGGCCGAGCCCCCCCCGGAGCCCCCTCCGGAGCCGCCGTACCCCCCCAGCCTGGCTGACCACGAGTACACGGCGCGGCCGGGGGGGCCGGGACCCCCCCCCGGGGCTCAGCCCGGCCGCGCCCCCACCCCCATGGCCCCGGGGGTGTTCCTGAGCCAGCGCCGGGGCCCCCCCGGAACGGCCCCCCCCAGCCACGGTGAGGGGTCTGGGGAGGGGTTTGGGGATAGCCGGGGGGGGGGTTTGGGGGCGTCCAAGTGGATTTGGGGAGGGTCCGAGAGGATTTTCGGGATATCTGAGGGGATTTAGGGAGGCTGCCAGGGGAGTTTGGGGGTGGTCTGAGGGGATTTGGGGGGATTTCTGTGGGTCTGGGGGGTTTTTAAGGGGGTTCTGGGGTGGCTTTGGGGGGGATCTCGGTGCTCTAGGGGGGTTTTGGGCAGGGTCTGAGGGGATTTGGGGGTTTCAGGGAGAGCTGAGGAGTTTTGAGGGAGGTTTGGGGTGGTCTGAGGGGTTTTGAGGGGTTTTCTGTGTATCTTGTGGGGTCTGGGTTGGTTTCGTGGGGTTTGGGGGGGTCTGGGGTGGTTTCATGGGATTTGGGGGGGTCTGGGGTGGTTTCAGAGGGTCTGGGGAGGTTTTGGGGGGGGTCTCTGTCCCCCCAGTCCCGGTGACATTCTGACCCCGCCCGCAGGGAAGCGCCCCCGGAAGGGTTTGGCCACAGCCAAGCAGCGCCTGGGCCGGATCCTCAAAATCCACCGCAACGGGAAACTGCTGCTCTGAGGGCGGGGCCGGCCACGCCCTGCCAGGCTCCGCCCACTTCAGGCTGAACAATGAACTATGGGCGGGGCTGCTGCAGAAAGAGGCGGGGCATGACAGGACCACACCTATTAGAACATGCTCGCTAAAAGGGCGTGGCTTATTTTTGGCCCCACCCATTGAGGTGTGGCCCCACCTGACCCCTCTGAGGCCACGCCCACAATGCGGATTCAGCTGAGACCACACCCTATCACAGCCTAAACCACGCCCATTGGTCATGTAGGGTAAAACAGGTGTGGTAACATCAAACCACGCCCACATAGATACAAACCACGCCCAAGCAGAGTGGAGCTGAATCCTGGCTCCGCCCACCACGGTTACCACCTTCCCATTGGTGTGGATGGAATAGAGGCGGGGCATTCGCATTTCCCGCCTCCAGGAGCTCAGGCGATTGGACGAGCCCCGCCCCACAGCTGCGGGAGGGGCGGAGCCATCTTTGATTGGTCCCCGTTGGGTTTTTTTTTTTTTTTTGCCCCTCCCCTAAGTGTTTTCAGGTTGATTGATGGGGTGGGGCCGCTTCCCATTGGCTGCCCCTGTTTTGTAGGCGTGTCCGGAGACCGCGGCCCCGCCCCCCTCCTTTTGTATTTGTAGAATAAAAAGAAAAAAAAAAAAAACCCGAAATTGGTGAAAAATGCCCCGGGCAGGGTCACGTGTTCCCCCTCAGCGCGCGCCGCCGGGCAGCTCTCGCGAGACCTCGCTCTTCCCTCAGGCAGCGCTCCTCCGAGATCTTGTCCTCCAGCCGAGGAGGGCGACCTCCAATCTCGCGAGATTTGCAGCCGATCTCCGCCGGCGCTCTCGCGAGATCCGCGCGCGCGCCGCCGCCGTTCCCGCCGCCGAGGCAGCGGCCGCGCTCCCCCCGCCCTCCCTCCCCCACCCGCGGCGGGGCCGCTCTCCCGTTGCCGCTCCCGCTTCTCTCTCTCTCCGCGCGCCTCTCGCGAGGCTTCGGGGCCGCGCTGCCGCCAGCGCCTCGCGAGATCTCGCTCTCATCAGCGTGCCGGTGAGTGCCGGTGCTTGAGGGAACGGCGCGGGGCCCGCGGCCTGCGAGGGGAACGGGGGGTTAAGGCGCTGTGTGTCGGGCAGGGCCTTCCACCCATTCACCGTCAGCCCCCCCCCCCCCCCTCCCGGTACGAGGCGGGATCCGTGAGGGACCGCCTCCCCTCCCCCATACTCCTCACGAAATCTCGCGAGGCTTCTCCAAACTCCCGCCCCACTCCTAGGCGCGTTCACGCGAGATTTGGCCGCCGCGCCTCTCGCGTTTCCATTGGCTGCCGGCAGCGTTGCCCCGCCCCCACGCTCTACTCGCGGCACCGCCTCCTCCCGTCCCGCCGGCCGCTCTCGCGGGATTTGCGGCGGCTCTCGCGGGATCTCGGGCCGCGGCCAGGGCTCAGTGTAAGATGGCGGCGGCGGCAGCGGCGGGACGGGCCCGGGCCGGGCTCTGACCCCTCCCTGCTCTCCCCGCCCGCTCAAGGTACCGGGGCCGGCGGGGCGGGGGGCTCGGCCCGGTACCGCTGCGGGGCCCGCGGCATGGGGCGGATGGTGCCCGGCTCCGTCATGAGGGGCCCGCCCCCCCCCCCCCAACGCCCCCCCCCCCACTCCCCGGCGGCCTCCCGTGATTTGAGGGCTCCTTTCCTTCTCTCACGGCCCCCCTTCCCCCGACCCTTGCGACCTCCCCCGGTACAGGCCCCCCTTGCGGGGACTCCCGAGATTTGGGGTGTTTGGCCACCCCTCCACCTCAATTTAGCTTTCTCACGTCTTTAGGGTTCCCTGGTATTTTAGGGCTATTTTCTGTGGTGGTCATGATTTAGGAAGCCCAGTCTCATTTCCACTCTCCCGCAATTCCCTCCCATCACTCAGGGTCCCCCTCATCGGTTTCCCGACATTTGGGGGACCCCTTTAGCGGCCCCCCGCCCCTTCCCCTTCTTCTAGGCCGTGCTTCCCGCAGCTCCCCGGGATTTAGGACCCCCCCTCCTTCAGATCCCTTAGGATTTGGGGGTCTCCTCATTGCCTCCCAAGCACTTTTTTCTCTATTCGCATTTCTTTCACATTTTATAGTGATTTTGGGCTGTCACTTCCCACCCTCAAGGTCCCCCACGCTGCGCTTTGGGGGATCGCTTTTTGGGATCCCTTTTTGTGATCAGCCCCCCCCATCATTCGGCCGCTCGCACGGGACCCCCCAAACCCCCCCAGTATTTCACACCCCCTCCCCAATTCCCCCCGCCAGCAGCTCCCGGCTCCCTCCCCCCTCTCAGCGACCGGCCGGGCCGAGGATGGACTGGGAGTGATTCCCGGTAAGGCTCCCCCCGTTGGAACCGGGGTGGGGGCAGCTTCAAAACCTCCCGGGGGGGGCGGCGCGACAGAATTTTATGTGTGGAGGGGGGTCTCGCTTCGGGAAAGGTTTTTTTTGGGGGGGGAAACCGGGCTGGAAGCTTCAAGCTTATTTTTGACGCCTCCCCCCTGGGGGGGGGACACCCCAAAAACGGCCCCCCCCCAAAGTGATGCGTCACTGTCACCGAACCGGCCGGGCCGGCGGGGGCGGGGGGGGGCACCGGGGGGGGGGGGTGGGGGAGCCCCGGCACGCGGCAGCCTCAGCCCTTAATTACCGCCCGTAATTATAGCCCTTAATTACAGCCCCTCGTCATCCCCCCGCGGGGTTAGTTGGGGTGGGGGGGCAGTGCGGTTTGTGAGGGGGGGGCTCCCGGCGACCCCCCCGGGCACGGCGGGGTTTTGCACATTCATTGTTCAGCCGGTGCCGCGACGTCATCGGGCCGCGGCCGCCGCGGCGCCTGTCGGGACAGCGAGGCCCTGTCGGGACAGCGGGGCCCTGTCGGGACAGCGGGACACCCCGAGGCGGCGGGGGTTTGACCCGTGGCGGGGGGGCACATCCCGGAGCCCTGTCGGGACAGGGAGGCTCTGTCGGGACAGGCGGGGGCCGGGGTTTGACCCGTTGTGGGGGGTGGGGGCAGCCCAGGTGTGACCCCCCCTTCTCCCCCCCCCACGTGTGGCCGCAGGCAGAGCACGAGGACCGGAACCCCCAAAATGAAAGTGGATCGGACGAAACTGAAGAAAACCCCCACGGAGGCGGTGAGGGCTTGGGGACAGTCGGGGAGTGCTTGGGGACAGTCAGGGAGGGCTTGGGGACAGTCGGGGAGTGCTTGGGGACAGTCAGGGAGGGGTTGGGGACAATCAGAGAGGGGTTGGGGACACTGTGGGGGTGGAATTGGAGATGTCCGGGTGGGAGTGGGGACATTGGGAGGGGAATGGAGGGGTTTGGGGACATCGAGGGGTGTTGGGGACACTCAGGGAGTGTTGGGGGGGATAGCAAAGGGCAGGGGTTAGGGACATTTGGGGGGTGTGGGCATTGGGAAGGGAATGAGGAGGGGTTTGGGGACACTGGGGGGTGTTGGGGACACCATGAGGGGACAGTGCTGAGCTGCCTGTGTCCCTCAGCCCGCTGACTGCCGGGCCCTCATCGAGAAGCTGAAAGGCTGCAGTGATGAGCAGCTGGTGACAGAACTGCAGCAGATCAAGACATGGAACATTGGGAAGGTGGGAAGGGTCTCAATACCTTGGGGGGGGGGGCTAAAATCTGGGGAGTCCCGAGACACGTGGGGATTTTCCAAGGGATTGTCCACAGTTTGTCAGGGTGGTGCTGAGCTTTTCCCAAACTGGTCACTGCCATGGGGGGGTGTCACCCTGGAGCACCCCCAAATCACAGGGAGCACCCCCAGAATGGGGGGGGAGTACCCCAGAGTAGTCCTGAAATGAAGGGGAGTCCGTGGTTTCAGCTGAACCCCTTGAGCCCTCAGCCCTTGGGTGGGGCAGTTCTGGAGTTTTCTGGAGGTTTAGAAATGGGGGGGGGGTGTTGTAAATTTTCTGCAGTGCACCCCAATGTTAGGGGGCTCCCCCACTTTTTATTTACTATTCCCCAAATTGGGGGGGCTCACCAGCATCCTCGCAGCCAGGAGTCCCCATTTCCTCCCCATCCTGGAGCTGTTTGGGTGTAAATTTTTTCTCACAGACTCCTAGAACTCCAAGGAGGAACCCCAGTATGCTTAAAAACAGTGGGGGGAGCACCCTATAGACCCCAAAATACGTGGGGAGAACCTAACTTCTTTCTCAGCCTCTAAAACTCCATTTTTTTGCTCTGTGTTGGGGAGGGGGCTCAGCTGCTATCTGGGCAGGCTGGGCTGGGATATTGGGGTTTCTCCTTGGAGTTCTGAGGGTCCCCCCTGGGATATGGGGGTTTAGGGGATGCTGGGCTGGGGTCTGGGCTGTACCCAGGGGGTCCCAGGCTGTGCCCCCAGCCCCACATCTCCCCCCTAACCCCCCTAGTGCGAGCTGTACCACTGGGTGGTTGTGGGGGGTTCATGGGGGGCTCAGGGGAGTCCCAGGCTGTGCCACCAGCCCCACTTACCCCTCTAACTCCCCCCCCAGTGCGAGCTGTACCACTGGCTGGATGTGAGGGTTTGGACTGGGGTCTGGGCTGTACCCAGGGGGTCCCAGGCTGTGCCCCCAGCCCCACTTACCCTCTCTAACCCCCCCCCAGTGCGAGCTGTACCACTGGGTGGACCTGCTGGACCGCTTCGACGCGCTGCTGGCCGAGGCGGGCCGGCCGGTGGAGGCCATGAGCTGGATGCTGGCCTGCGACCGGCCCGAGCGCCAGCCCCTCAAGGCCCTGCTGCTGGCCCTGCTCAACTTCACGGCCCTGCTCATCGAGTACAGCTTCTCCCGCCACCTCTACAGCTCCATCGAGGTGGGCACGCCCCCAGACCCGCCCCTCTGTGCGTCCCCAGGCGTGTGACACGCTGACGCACCTGTCCTGTCCCCGCAGCACCTGACCACGCTGCTGGCCTCCTCGGACATGCACGTGGTGCTGGCCGTGCTCAACCTGCTCTACGTGTTCAGCAAACGCTCCAACTACATCACCCGCCTGGGCTCCGAGCGCCGCGGGCCCCTGCTGGCCCGCCTGCAGCACCTGGCCGAGGTGGGCGGGGTTTTTGGGGCGGTTTTGGGGAGTTTGGGGGCTCAGCAGAGCGGGGCTGAGCTGGGCTGGTCTCCCTGCAGAGCTGGGGTGGAAAGGAGAATGGATTCGGGCTGGCCGAGTGCTGTCGGGACTTGCACATGATGGTGAGTGGCACCTGCAGGTCACCCTAAGCTCGTGTGGGTCACCTTGTCCTGTCCTGGACATCTCTAGAACTCACCTGTGTCACCTTGTCCTGTCCTGGGTGTCACCAGAGCTCACCTGTGTCACCTGTGTCCTGTCCTGGGCATCTCTAGAACTCATCTGTGTCATCTTGTCCTGTCTTGAGGGGTCCCCAGAACTCACCTGTGTCACTTTGTCTTGTTCTGGGGGTCCCCAAAACTCACCTGTGTCCTCCTGTCCTGTCCTGGGGGTCCCCAGAACTCACCTGTGTCAGTTTGTCCTGTCCTGGGGGTCCCCAGAACTCACCTGTGTCAGTTTGTCTTGTTCTGGGGGTCCCTAGAACTCACCTGTGTCCTCCTGTCCTGTCCTGGGGGTCCCCAGAACTCACCTGTGTCAGTTTGTCTTGTTCTGGGGGTCCCCAGAACTCACCTGTGTCCTCCTGTCCTGTCCTGGGGGTCCCCAGAACTCACCTGTGTCAGTTTGTCCTGTCCTGGGGGTCCCCAGAACTCACCTGTGTCAGTTTGTCTTGTTCTGGGGGTCCCCAGAACTCACCTGTGTCCTCCTGTCCTGGGGGCACGCACATCACCTTCTGTGCCTTTGTCACATCCTGGGGCCTCTTGATGCCATCCTGGGGTCCCCAGCGCTGTCTGGTGTCTCCTCAGGCTGTCCCCAGCAGTGTCTTATCCCTCTGTGTCACTTCCCGTGTCCCCCAGCACTGCTTTGTCACCCCTGTTGCATCCCGGGGTCCCCCAACCCTTTCCCTGTGTCCCCCCAGCCTGGCCCTGTCACCCCAGGGGAGGGGACCCTGCTGTCCCCATCTCACCCTGTGTCCCTCCCCTAGAAATACCCCCCTAGTGCCACCACCCTGCACTTCGAGTTCTACGCCGAGCCGGGCGTTGAGGTGAAGGTGGACAAGAGGGTGAGTGACACTGGGGACATTTGGGACATTTGGGGTCACGAGGAGGCCCCCAAAGCACCGGGGCCACCCCTTGACCTCCTGTGACCCCTGCAGGCCACCAGCACCACTTTGCACTACATCCACATTGAGCAGCTGGACAAGGTGAGTGTGGGGGGCACCTTGATTTGGGGGGGGCTCTGCTTGGGTCGGGGCTCCCCCATGCCCTGCACTGCCCTTTTGTTCCCCGCCCCCCAATTTTGTTCTCTGCCTCCCCATTTTGTTTCTCTGCACCCAATCTTGTTCCTCCACACCCCAGTTTTGTCCCCTGCTCCTCGGTTTTGTTCCCTGCACCCCAGTTTTGTTCTCTGCCCCCCAATCTTGTCTGTCCACACCTCAGTTTTGTCCCCTGCCCTTAAATTTTGTCGTTTACACCCCAGTTTTGCTTCTGCCCCTCCTAATTTCTCTTTCCTTTTCTCTCCCAGATCTCAGAGAGCCCCTCGGAGATCATGGAGTCCCTGACCAAGATGTACAGCATCCCCAAGGACAAGCAGGTGCGTGGGGTGACATCGAGGGGACCCCCATGGGTTGTGGGGTGACCTGCAGACCCTCCCTGACTACCCCAAATCCTCTGTCCCCCCTCTCAGATGCTGCTGTTCACCCACATCCGCCTGGCTCACGGCTTCTCCAACCACAAGAAGCGGCTGCAGGCGGTGCAGGCACGGCTCCACGCCATCTCCATCCTGGGTGGGCCTTCGTTAGGGCTTGTTTTAATTGGGGGGTGGGTTTGGGGGGCTCAGGGGCTGCCCTGGGGCAGTTGGGGTGACCCCCCCCTCTCCGCAGTGTACTCCAACGCGCTGCAGGAGTCGGCCAACAGCATCTTGTACAACGGGCTGATCGAGGAGCTGGTGGACGTGCTGCAGATCACTGACAAGCAGCTGATGGTGAGACCCGGGGACCCCTGGGGCCGAGCCCTGTCCCCTCAGCTGTCCCCTTGTATGTCCCTGTGTGTGTTCCCTCAGCTGTTCCTTTATCTGTCTCGTTATGTGTTTGCTTACCTGTTCCCTTAGCTGTTCCTTCATTTGTTTCTTCATCTGTTCCCTTCACCTGTCCTCTCACATGTCCCCTTGTGTCTGCCTTCATCTCTCCCCTTGTGTGTCCCCTCACCTGTCCCTTGTGTGTTCCCTCACTCGTGCTGCACATACCGCTCACTGAGGATGTGAATGTGGCTCACCTGTCCTGCAGCTGTCACCTCACTTGTTTACGTGTGTCACCTCATTTGTTCTCTAACCTGTCCTGTACCTATCCTACAGCTGTCCTGCTCCTGTCATTTTACGTGTCTTGTATCTGTCTTTTTATCTCTGCCTTCACCTGTCACATCACTCGTGCGTATCCCCTCACCAGCGTCATGCTGCACGCGCTGCTTTATCAAAGACACGAGTGTCTCTCACCTGTCCCTCACCTGTTCCTCACCTGTTACATCACCTGTCCCCTTGTGTATCCCCTCACTGATGTCATGCTGCACCTGTTGCTCATCAAGGACATGAGTGTCCCTCCCCTGTCCCTCACGTGTCCCTCGCCTGTCCCTGCCAGGACATCAAGGCGGCCTCCCTGCGGACGCTGACGTCCATCGTGCACCTGGAGCGCACGCCAAAGCTCAGCAGCATCATCGACTGCACCGGCACCGCCTCCTACCACGGCTTCCTGCCCGTGCTGGTGCGCAACTGCATCCAGGCCATGATCGGTGCGTCCCGGGGGGCTGGGGGGTCACCTGGGGGGGTGTGACCCGCCCTAACCACACCTGTACACCCCCAGACCCTTCCATGGAGCCCTACCCCCACCAGTTCGCCACGGCGCTCTTCTCCTTCCTGTACCACCTGGCCAGCTACGACGCGGGCGGCGAGGCGCTGGTGTCGTGCGGCATGATGGAGGCGCTGCTCAAGGTGAGCTCTTCTCACCTGTGGGCGGCTCTCAGGTGCCTCGGGGACCACCTCACCTGCCATCTGTCCCCTCACCAGGTGATCAAGTTCCTGGGGGACGAGCAGGACCAGATCACGTTCGTCACTCGGGCAGTGCGGGTGGTGGATCTCATCACCAACCTGGACATGGCTGCCTTCCAGTCGCACAGCGGGCTGTCCATCTTCATCTACCGCCTTGAGGTGCTGCCCCCCTTCCCATGCCCTGCTTTTGGGGTCCCCTGGGGTGGTTTGGGGTGCTGAGGCTCTGTCCCCCCCCAGCACGAGGTGGACCTGTGCCGTCGTGAGTGTCCCTTCGTCATCAAGCCCAAAGTGCAGCGCCCGCCCGCTGCCACCCTGCCGGAGGGCGAGGACATGGAGACAGACATGGAGGGTGAGCAGAGGGGTGGGAACAGCAGTGTCCCCTCCGTGGTGTCACCTCTTCCTTCTGTGGTGTCACCTGTTCCCCCTGCAATGTCACCGTCCCCCTGCAGTGACCGACGTGGCCATGGAGAGCAGCCCCGGCCCCTCGGCCGAAGCGCGGCCGGACCCAGTGCCACCAGCCCCACCCGCCGTGCCCAGCACCAGCGCTGCCACCCCCTCCCCGCGTGGCGGTAGGTGCCTCCTGGGGCTGGGGACACGGTGGGGACAGCGGGGGCTTCACTGGACCCCAATTCCTTCACTCTATGGACACCCCAATTCCTCTTATACGGACACCCAAATTTTTGGACGTGCACGCTCCAATTGCTTCCCTATGTGGATACCTAAATTCCTTCTACTTGGATGCTTCCATTACTTTGCTATATGGGCACCCCAGTTCTTCTTTTATGGCTACCACAATTCTGTGCCTACACGGACACCTGAATTTTCTCTACTTGGACACCCCAATTCTCTCTACGTGGACACCCCAATCCCTTCTTTATATGGACACCCCAGTTCCTTCCCCATGTGAACACTCCAATTTCCCACCCATGAAGACCCCAAATCCTTTTCCGCATCTGCTTTGCTTCCTGGGGACACCCCAATTTCCTCATGTGCCCCCCAATCCTCTACCCGTGTCCCCCCCAGGAGTGCAGTGCATCCCCCAGCGCGCCGCTTTGCTCAAATCCATGCTGAACTTCCTCAAAAAAGCCATCCAAGACCCCGCCTTCTCCGACGGCATCCGGCACGGTGGGTGGTCCCCGATGTCCCCAACCCCCCCCCCGGGGGGTGGCAGGGGTGGTGGCACTGACCACGCGTGTCCCCGCAGTGATGGACGGCTCGCTGCCCACCTCGCTGAAGCACATCATCAGCAACGCCGAGTACTACGGCCCCTCGCTGTTCCTGCTGGGTGAGCCACGCCCCGGCCCCACCTGGGCAACGCGGGGCGGGCACGGAGCGGGGACCCCGCCAGGTGCTCTACCTGCCCTCAGTGCCCCCCTCTCTCCTCCGCCGCAGCGACCGAGGTGGTGACGGTCTTCGTGTTCCAGGAGCCCTCGCTGCTGTCCTCGCTGCAGGACAACGGCCTCACCGACGTCATGCTGCACGCTCTGCTCATCAAGGACGTGAGTGGGGCTTACCTGTGCTACATGTCACCTGTCCTACATCTGTCACCTCGCCTGTCCTACACCTGTCACCCATTTCTTTGTCTATGCCTTTATCTGCTTTCTCACCTGTTCCCTTGTGTATCCCCTCGCCAACGTCACGCTGCACGTGCTGCTCATGGAGGCCATGAGTGAGGTCCTTCACCTGTCCAGCACCTGTCCTCACCTCTGTCACCTCATTTGTCCTCTTGCTGTCCCATCAGCTGTTTGTGCTGCTCCCACACTTGTCCCATGTTGTGTACCCTCCCACACCCGCCCTGTACCTGTCACTTGTCGGTGTTCACGCACCTGTTCCATTTCCTGTCCCTGTACTTGTCTCCTTACTTGTTTCCTCACCTGTTCCCTCGTTTCTGCCCTTGTGTTTCCTAGTACCTGGTCTCTCATGTGTCCCCTCACCTGTCTTTGCATCTGTTCCATTTCCTGCCCTGCACCTGTTCTGTATCCCTGTTTCATTTCCTGCCCTGCACCTGTTTTGTGTCCCTGTTTCATTTCCTGCCTTGCACCTGTTGCCATATACGTCTTTCACTTGTTCTCACACCTGCTTTGCACCTATCCCATTTCTTCTCTTACACCTGCTCCAGGTCTGCCTCTCACCTGTCTGCTCACCTGTGCATTGCCTGTCCCCACACCTGTTCTGTGCCTGCCACCTGTCCTAGTGCCACACCTGCCCCAGCTCCACCCCAGACCTGCCTCCCTGCCTGCTGCTCCCCTGCCCATGCTGGTACCACACCTGCCCAGTGTCTGTCCCAGCTTTGCCCCATACCTGCCCAATGTCTGCCCCACCACCTGCCCCACACCAGGTGTGCCCCCACTCCTGACCTGCCCCAGGTGTGCCTCCAGCCCCTGCCTCACACCAGGTGTGCCCCCACTCCTGACCTGCCCCAGGTGTGCCCCCAGCCCCTCACCCTGCCCTGTGTGTGCCCCGCACCTGCCCCAGGTGTGCCATAACCCCTCACCTGCGCAGGTGCCGGCGACGCGGGAGGTGCTGGGCTCGCTGCCCAACGTGTTCAGCGCGCTGTGCCTGAACGCGCGGGGGCTGCAGAGCTTCGTGCAGTGCCAGCCCTTCGAGCGCCTCTTCAAGGTGCTGCTGTCCCCCGATTACCTGCCCGCCATGCGGCGCCGCCGCAGCTCCGACCCCCTCGGTGAGCGGGGCGTGCCGGGGGACTGGGGATACTGGGGGCATGGGGACACTGGGGACACACAAGGTGCTGCTGTCCCCTCGACTGCTTGCCCGCCACGTGCCGGCACCGCAGCTCCAACCCCCTCAGTGAGTGGGGGATACTGGGGACACTGGGGATAATGGGGACACTGGGGGACTGAGGACACTGGGGGACTGAGGACACTGGGGATACTGGGGACACTGGGAGTACTGGCAACACTGGGCACCCCACCAGCCTTTTAGCAAAAATCTTAACATTTAATAGTGTTCTTATCTTTTGGAGACATTTGTGTGTATTTTAGGCATCATCTCTTATTTATTTAACTCCCAGAACCACTTCTGCCCCCCTCAAAACCTGCTCTGCATCCCCAAAACCTGCTCTGCCCCCCCAAAACACTCTCTGTCCCCCCAGGTGACACAGCCTCCAACCTGGGCAGCGCCGTGGACGAGCTGATGCGGCACCAGCCCACGCTCAAGACCGACGCCACCACTGCCATCATCAAGGTGACAGCCTGGGGACGCTTGTGGGGCTTCAGGGTGCCCCAAAATCTGTCTGGGCCCCCCCTAAATGCCAGTCCCTCCACAGCTGCTGGAGGAGATCTGCAGCCTGGGCCGGGACCCCAAGTACATCTGCCAGAAGCCGTCGATGCAGAAGGCGGACGGGACGGCGGCCGCGCCGCCCCCGCGCTCGCCCCACGCTGCCGAGGAGGCCTCGAGCGAGGATGAGGAGGAGGAGGAGGTGCAGGCCATGCAGAGCTTCGGGGCTGCCCAGCAGAGCGAGGCAGAGCCCAGCCAGACGTGAGCAGGACAGGGCAGGCTGGGGCAGTCTGGGGTGTCCCCAGGTCACTTTGGTGTCCCTGGCAATCTGCCTCAGTGCTGGTTTATGAATGGTCTGGGGTGGAGAGGATCCTTGGGGAGCTGAGGAAGGGTCTGGAGGATTGTGGGGGAACTGGGGAAGGTTCTGGAGGATCCTGGGGGAGCTGGGGAAGGGGTTCAGCCTGGAGAAAAGGGAATGGGGGAAAATTTAGGCTGGAAATCAGCAAAAGCTTCCCAGAAAGGAAGCAGGGAGGTGTTAAAGCCAAGCTTGGACGTGACACTTGATGGTAATGGGGTGGTCTCAGAGGTCTCTCCCAGCTTCATTAACTCTGATTTTGTGTCCTGGGGGGATCACACTCCCCTCACCATCCCCTCTGTGCTTGCAGCGTGGTGGGCACGGAGGAGCGCATCCCCATCCCACTCATGGACTACATCCTCAACGTGGTGAGGCCCAGCGCCGTCCCTGGGGGGTCCCCCCTGATTCTAACCCCCCCCCTCCCCCCCCGAGGGGGTTCAGAGCCCCCCTGACCCCCTTTTGTCCCAGATGAAGTTCGTGGAGTCCATCCTGAGCAACAACACCACAGATGATCACTGCCAGGAGTTCGTGGCCCAGCGGGGGCTGCGGCCGCTCGTCACCATCCTGGGGCTGCCCAACCTGCCCGTGGACTTCCCCACCTCTGCAGCCTGCCAGGCCGTGGCTGGGGTCTGCAAATCCATCCTGGTACGGCTGGGGGGCTGCAAATCCATCCTGGGGGGCTGAAAACCTGTTCGGGGGGGCTGCAAATCCATCCTGGTACAGCTGGGGGGCTGAAAATCCATCCTGGGGGGCTGAAAATCCGTCCTGGTATGGGCTTGGGGGGGCTATAATCCATCCTGGGGGGCTACAAATCCATCTTGGGGGTCTCAGTGGTCTGCAAATCCATTGTGGGGATCTGCAAATCCATCCTGATACAGCCCTGGGGGTCTGCAAATACATTCTGGTATGGACCCTGATGATGCTTTCTCTGTCCCTCTGTTCCCAGTTGCTGTCCCATGAGCCCAAGGTGCTCAAGGAGGGTTCAGTGACCCCCCAGGAGGGTTCAGTGACCCCAATGTCCTCTCTCTGTGTCCCCAGACTCTCTCCCACGAGCCCAAGGTGCTGCAGGAGGGGCTGGTGCAGCTGGAGGCCGTGCTGTCGGCGCTGGAGCCGCTGCACCGGCCCATCGAGGCCCCGGGGGGCTCGGTGCTGCTGCGGGAGCTGGCCGGGGCCGGGGCCGTGCCCGACGCCACGCTCTCGGCCCAGGCCACCCCCCTGCTGCACGCGCTGACCGCCGCCCACGCCTTCATCATGATGTTCGTGCACACCTGCAGGGTGGGACAGGTAACAGAGGAGGGGCTTGGGGGGGTGGGGTGGGGTTTGAATGGGGTTTTGGGGGGTTTGAGTGGGGTTTGGGGGATTTGAATGGGGTTTGGGGAGGTTTGAGTGGGGTTTGGGGGATTTGAATGGGGTTTGGGGGATTTGAATGGGGTTTGGGGAGGTTTGAGTGGGGTTTGGTGGGTTTGAATGGGGTTTGGGGAGGTTTGAGTGGGGTTTGGGGGATTTGAATGGGGTTTGGGGGGTTTGAATGGGGTTTGGGGGAGTTCGAGTGGTGTTTGGGGGGGTTGGGGTGGGGTTTGGGGGGGTTTGAATGGGGTTTGGGGGGTTTGAATGGGGTTGGGGGTGTTTGAGTGGGTTTGGGGGTTTGAATGGGGTTGGGGGTGTTTGGGTTTGGGGGTTTGAATGGGGTTGGGGGGGTTTGAGTGGGTTTGGGGGGTTTTAAAAGGGGTTTGGGAGGGGTCTGAGGGGGTTGAATGAGGTTTGGGGGGGTTTGAAAGGGGTTTGGGAGGGGTCTGAGGGCGTTGAATGAGGTTTGGGGGGGTTTGAAAGGGGTTTGGGAGGGGTTTGGGGTCTCAGGGGGTTTTGGGGGTCCCACTGTTCCCCGCAGAGCGAGATCAGGGCCATCTCGGTGAACCAGTGGGGGTCCCAGCTGGGGCTGAGCGTGCTGGGCAAGCTGAGCCAGCTCTACTGCTCCCTGGTGTGGGAGAGCACCGTGCTGCTGTCCCTCTGCACCCCCAACAGGTACTGGGGACCCTGGGAGGGTCTGGTGAGGGTTTGGGAGGCACTGGGAGGGACTGGTGAGGGTTTGGGAGGCACTGGGAGGGACTGGTGAGGGTTTGGGAGGCACTGGGAGGGATTGGTGCAGGTTTGAGGGACAGTGGGCTGAGCCAGCTGTGCTGCTTGCTGGCATGGTGCACCTCAAACAGGCACTGGGAGGGCACTGGAGGCACTGGGAGGGCACTGGAGGCACTGGGAGGGCACTGGTGAGGGTTTGGGGGGCACTGGGGGGACACCAGGCTGAGCCAGCTGTGCTGCTCTCTGTGCCTGTACCCCCATAACAGGTTACTGGGGGGCACTGGGAGGTACTGGGGGGGCTCTGCGGTACCCAGGAGGTGCCCCCAGCCCTATGACTCCCCCTGTGCCCCCCCAGTCTCCCCCCAGGCTGTGAGTTTGGCCAGGCTGACATGCAGAAACTCGTGCCCAAGGAGGAGAAAACGGCCCCCAGCCCCCCCCAGGGCGGCCGCAGGGCAGGTGGGGGAGGCCTGGGGGCATTTTTGGGGGTGTTTGGGAGGATTTATAGGGGTTTTGGGGGGGCTTTATGTGGATTTTGGGGGTATTTGTGGGGATTTAATGGGGATTTTGGCAGGTTTGGGGGAATCTATGGGGGTTTGGGGGATGCTTTATTGGGGGTTGGAGGGGCTTTATGTGGATTTTGGGGGGGTTTATGGGAGTTGGGGGGGTTGGGGAGGGTCTCTGGGGTAGGCTGGATTTGGGGGCATCTTGGAAAGGTTTTTGGGGGGGGGTCTCTGTGGGGAAGGGGGGTCGCTGTGGAGCAGATCAGTTTTGGGGGGGGTCTCTGTAGGAAAGGTCAGTTTTTGGGGGGGGTCTCTGTAGAAAAGGTCACTTTTGGGGGTCTCAGTGGATTTCTCATCCCTCTCCCCCACAGAGGGCGAGGTGGAGGGCCCAGGCCCCGTGGGGGGGGTGGGCAGTGACCCCCCCCCGGCCCAGGGGCTGCTGGAGGGGATGGGGCTGGAGGGGGAGCCCCTGGCCCCCATGGAGACGGACGAGCCCAGCGCCAGCGACCCCAAAGCCAAGGCCAAGATCACCCCAGCCATGGCCGCCCGCATCAAACAGATCAAACCCCTGCTCTCCGGTGAGAGGGGGCCCAAAAACGGGGTGGGGGGCTCCAGGAATGGGTCAGGAGGCTCCAGAAATAGCTTGGGAGACCCTAAAACTGTCTTAGGGGGCCTCTAAAACAGCTCAAGGGATCCCAGGGATCTCACCTGTGTCCCCCCCCCCCACGTCTCACCCCTGTGTCCCCCCCGAGGCTCTCACCCCTGAGCTCTCCTGTGTGCCCCCCGTCCCCTGTGTCCCCTCGAGGGTCTCACCCCACGTTCCCCGCGTCCCTCTGTCCCCACCCGGGCTCTCAGTGTCCCCCGTGTCCCCGCAGCCTCGTCGCGGCTGGGCCGGGCGCTGGCCGAGCTCTTTGGGCTGCTGGTCAAGCTGTGCGTGGGCTCCCCGGTGCGGCAGCGCCGCAGCCACCACGCGGCCGCCGCCGCCCCCGCGCCCACCGCGGCCGCCCGCGCCACGGCCTCGGCGCTGACCCGCCTGCTGACCAAGGGGCTGAGCTGGCAACCGCCCCCCTACACCCCCACGCCACGGTTCCGGTCAGTGACCACGGGGACAGCGGGGATGGGATGGGATGGGATGGGATGGGATGGGATGGGATGGGATGGGATGGGATGGGATGGGATGGGATGGGATGGGAATGATGGGATGGGAATGATGGGATGGGATGGGAATGATGGGATGGGAATGATGGGATGGGATGGGATTGGGAGCAGGGGAGGGAAAGGGAACGGGAACAGGGATGGGAATTGGAACTGAGATGGGAATGAGAATAGAGACACTCATAGGAATGGGATAGGAACGATGGGATGGGATGGGAACGATGGGAATGATGGGATGGGATGGGAACGATGAGATGGGAACAATGGGATGGGAATGATGGGATGGGAACGATGGGATGGGATGGAAATGATGGGATGGGATGGGATTGGGAGCAGGGGAGGGAAAGGGAATGGGAACGGGAAGAGGGATGGGAATTGGAACTGGGATGGGAATGGGAATAGAGACACTCATAGGAATGGGATGGGAAGGATGGGATGGGATGGGAACGATGGGATGGGATGAGATGGGAATAATGGGATGGGATGGGATGGGATGGAAATGATGGGATGGGATTGGGAGCAGGGGAGGGAGAGGGAATGGGAACGGGAACAGGGATGGGAATTGGAACTGGGATGGGAATGGGAATAGAGACACTCATAGGAATGGGATGGGAAGGATGGGATGGGAACGATGGGATGGGATGAGATGGGAATAATGGGATGGGATGGGATGGGATGGGAACAATGGGATGGGATGGAAATGATGGGATGGGATTGGGAGCAGGGGAGGGAGAGGGAATGGGAACGGGAAGAGGGATGGGAATTGGAACTGGGATGGGAATGGGAATAGAGACACTCATAGGAATGGGAATGGGAGCAGGATTGGAAATGGGAGAGGAAATAGGAACAGGGATGGGAATGAGGATGGGAATGGGTAGGGGTGAGGCTGGGACAGGAGGGGCTGGGAATGGGGCAGGGTACAGGAGAGGGGTGAGGTTGGGAATGGGGTGGGGCTGGGGAGAGGGGCGGGGCTGGGGTGACAGGGACAAACCAGGGACAGGGACGGGTCTGCCACCTCCAGGGGCCGGAGCTCGGGCAGTGCCCGTGGTCAGTGCCCGGTGCCATGCCCAGCACTGACCCCCCCGTGCCCCCAGGCTGACGTTCTTCATCTGCTCGGTGGGGTTCACGTCGCCCATGCTGTTCGACGAGCGCAAGTTCCCCTATCACCTCATGCTGCAGAAATTCCTCTGCTCCGGCGGCCACAACGCCCTCTTCGAGTGAGCTGGACACTGACCACGGACACTGACCAGACACTGACCCCAGACACTGACCCCAGACACTGACTGGACACTGACCCCTGACACCTACCGGACACTGACCCTGGACACTGACCATGGACACTGACCCTGGACACTGACCAGACACTGACCCCAGACACTGACTGGGCACTGACCCCGGACACTGACCCTGGACACTGACCCCGGACACTGACCCTGGACACTGACCACGGACACTGCCTGGACACTGTACAGTGACCACGGGTGCCATACACTGACCATGGACACTGGATACTGACAAACACTGACTGGGCACTGGATACTGACCATGGACACAGACCAATGCCCCTGGACACCTACCCTGGACACAGACACTGCCGCTGGACAAGGGCACTACCCCAGGACACTGCCCTTGCCCCTGGACACTTAACCCCTCCAACTCCCTTCTCGTGGGTGGGGGGATGCTCCCATGACCTCAGGGTCTCTCCCAGCACCTCCCAGGACCTTTAACTGGTCACTCCTATGACCTCGGGGTCCCTCCCAACACCCCAAATCCCTTTTCTCCCTCCAGGACCTTTAACTGGGCGCTGTCCATGGGGGGCAAGGTGCCGGTGGGGGAGGGTTTGGAGCACCCCGACCTGCCAGATGGCACCGGTGAATTCCTGGACGCGTGGCTGATGCTGGTGGAGAAGATGGTGAACCCCAGCACGGTGCTGGAGTCCCCCCACGCGCTGCCCGCCAAGGCCCCCCCACACGGACACCCCCCCTTCAGCGCCCTGCGCTTCCTCGTGGTCACCCAGAAGGTGGGCAGGGGGAAAAACGGGGTTTGGGGGGGAAAAAATGAGGTTTGTAGGGGGGAAATGGGGGTTTGGGGAGGGTGAAATGGGGCTGGAGGGGGAAGAATGGGGTTTGTGGGGGGAAAAATGGGTTTTGGGGAGGGGAATGGGGTTTGGGGGAGGAAAAAATGCGGTTTGATGGGGGGAAATGGGGTTTGGGATGGGAGGAATGGGGTTTGGGGAAGGCAATGGGGTTTGGTGGGGGGGGAAACCCCATTTCCCCCTGCCAAAATTCATGTCCCCCCCACCCCCACGGTGTCCCCACTGTGTCCCCACCGTGTCCCCAGGCCGCGTTCGCCTGCATCAAGCAGCTGTGGCAGCGGCGGCCGCTGAAGGTGTATGGTGGCCGCATGGCTGAGTCCATGCTGGCCATCCTGTGCCACATCCTGCGGGCCGAGCCGCTGCTGCGCGAGCGCCTGGGCCGCGAGCGAGAGGGGCCCGCGCCCGACGAGCCCGGGGGCGACGAGGGGGGAGCCCGCAGGGAGCCCCACGTCAACCAGCAGCAGCTGCAGCAGGTACGGGGATGGCACGTGGTGGAGGAGCTCAAAAACTGAGGGGTGGGACGAAAACAATGGGGGTGACAGGTTAAAAACTGTGGGGTGGGAGGGAAAAATGGGGAGGAGGGAAAAATGGGGGGTGGGAGGTCTCTCCAAGTCTTCTTCAAACCCCTTCCTGTACCCCCAAATCCCTCCCTGTGTCCCCCAAACCCGTCCCTGACTCTGACCCCTGCCTGTGCCCCCCTAAACCCTTCCTTGTGCCATCTCCTCCCCCTCTTCATGCCCCCAAAATGCCCCCAAACCCTCTCTCAGTGCTCCCCAAATCTTCCCAAATCCCTCCTCGTGCCCCCAAAATCCCCTCAAACCCCTCCCCGTGACCCCCAAATCCTCCCAACCCCCTCCTTGTGCCCCCAAATCTCCCCCAAACCCTTTCCTGTGCCCCCCTGACCTCTCTGTGTGCCCCCCCAGCTGATGGACATGGGTTTCTCGCGGGAGCACGCCATGGAGGCGCTGCTCAACACCAACACCATGGAGCAGGCCACGGAGTACCTGCTCACCCACCCGCCCCCGCTCATGGGGGGCTCAGCACGGGTCAGTGGGGGCTTGGGGGGCTGGGGGGGCATGATGGGGGGGCCTGGAGCAGGGGCAAGGGGAAATGGGGAGGTTTGGGGAGCACAGGGAGGAGTTTAGGGGGGTCCTGCAGTGGGGAAAGGGGAAATGGGGGAGTTTGGGGGGCACAGGGAGGGGTTTGGGGGGTATGGGGAGAGGTTTGGGGGGCTCAGCACAGGTCAGTGGGGGGGTTGGGGGGTCCTGGAGCAGGGGAAGGGGAAACATGGGGGATTTGAGAGGTTTCGGTATGGATGTGGAGGGATCCTGAGGGGTTTTAGGGAGTCCTGAGTGGTTCAGGGTGGGTTCTAGGGAATTTTGGGTGGTTGGGGGTTTTTGTGGGTCCAGAGTGTTTCAATGTTGGGGTTCCTGGAGGGTTTTGGGGTGGTTTTGGGGGGGTCCTCAGGGATTTTGGGGGGTTTTGGGGGTTCTGGTGGATTTTGGGGTGCTCTGGGGGGGTATTTTGGGGTGCTCTGGGGGTCGTCGCAGCCCCTGACGCTGCCCCCCAGGACCTGAGCATGTCGGAGGAGGATCAGATGATGAGAGCCATCGCCATGTCCCTGGGCCAGGACATCCCCATGGAGCAGCGTGCCGAGTCCCCCGAGGTGGGACCCCACAAAAACCCCATTTCCTGTCCCAAAACCCCCATTTCCCATCCCAAATCCTTGTTTCCTATACCAAAACCCCCATTTTACATCATCCAAACCGCATTTCCCTGCCCCATACCCTCATTTCTCCCCCCAAACCCCCATTTCTCCCCCGTTTCCCTGCCCCAAACCCTGATTTCCCTGCCTCACACGCCCATTTCCCTTCCCAAAACCCTCATTTCTCCCCCATTTCTGTGCCCCAAACCCCAATTTCTCCCCCATTTCCCTGCTCCAAACCCCAATTTCTCCCCACAGACCCTCATTTCTCCCCCATTTCCCTGCCCCAAACCCCAATTTCTCCCCCCAGACCCTCATTTCTTCCCCCTTTCCCTACCCCAAACCCCAATTTCTCCCCTCCTCACCCCATTTCACCCCCATTTCCTTGCCCCAAACCCCATTTCCCTGCCCCAAACCCCAATTTCTCCCCTCAGACCCCCATTTCTCCCCCATTTCCCTACCCCAAACCCCAATTTCTCCTCCCAAAGCCCCCTCCTCACCCCATTTACCCCCCCAGGAGGCTGCGTGCCGCAAGGAGGAGGAGGAGCGGCGGGCGCGGGAGCGGCAGGAGGAGGAGGAGGCCAAGTGCCTGGAGAAGTTTGAGGGGGCCGAGCCGCTGGAGGCGGCTGAGCTCGGGGCCTTCACGGACTCGATGCTGCCGGGCTGCTCGCAGCTGCTGGACGAGCTGCCGGACACCGTGTACCGCGTCTGCGACCTGCTGATGACGGCCGTGCGCCGCAACGGCCCGGCCTACCGGGACAGCGTGCTCAAACAGGTGGTGCAGCAGGTATGGAGCCTTAAACCCAGCCTAAACCCAGCCTAAACCTGCCCCAAACCTGCCCCAAACCCACCCTGAGACCCCTGACTCCAATGATGGCTGTGCACCACAACAGCCCGGCCTGCCAGGGCTCAGTGCTCAAACAGGTGGTGCAGCAGGTGTGGAGCTTTAAAGCCAGCCTAAACCCAGCCTAAACCTGCCCCAAACCTGCCTCAAACCTGTCCCCAAACCCACCCTGAGACCCCTGACCCAATGATGGCTGTACACCACAACAGCCTGGCCTGCCAGGGCTCAGTGCTCAGACAGGGGGTGCAGCAGGTACGGAGCCTTAAACCCAGCCTAAACCTGACCCAAACCAGCCCTGAGACCCCCTGAACCCCCAGGTGTGCCAGGTGCCCCACTGACCCCTGACCACTCTGACCCCCACTGACCACCCTGACCCTCACTGACCCCCCCTAAATCCCACTGACCAACTGACCTCACTGACCCCTAGTGACTCCTGAACCCCACTGACCACCCTGACCCCCAGTGACCCCTGACCCCACTGACCACTGACCCCCAGGTGTGGGAGGCGGCCGATGTCCTGATCAAGGCGGCCGTGCCGCTGACCACCAGCGACACCAAGACCGTGTCGGAGTGGATCAGCCAAATGGCCACCCTGCCCCAGGCCTCCAACCTGGCCACGCGCATCCTGCTGCTCACCCTGCTCTTCGAGGTACCCCAAAACTGGGGAGGACCCCAAAAAATGGGGTGGGGGGGTGACCTAAAACTTTAGGCGGGATCCCAAAACCTGGGAGAACCCCAGAACCTGGGGAGCGACCCCAAAATCTGGGGTTATACAGCAAAACCTGGGGGGGAGCCCAAAACCTAGAAGGGATAGCCCAAAACCTGGGGGAGGCACCCCAAAACTTGGGGGGAGCACCCCAGGGTCCCTGGGCCTCACAAAATGTGCTGGGTGTTTTCTGGAGGTGGCTCGTTTTTCCAAAAATCCTGAGGTTTGGGGTTGTTCTGGGGAGTTTTGAGGGTATTTTGGGGGTGTTTGGGATGTTTTTGGGGGATGCTTATGTTTTTGGGGTGCCCCAGGAGCTGAAGCACCCCACGGTGGGGTCCAGCTTGCGTGCTGGTTTGGGGCTGTTTCTGTGGATATTTTGGGGCTGTTTCTGGATATTTTGGTCAGGATTTTGGGGGTGTTTCAGTGGATATTTCGGGGTGCTGATGTTTTTGGGGTGCCCCCGACCCCCCCCAGGAGCTGAAGCTGCCCTGTGCCCGCGTGGTGGAGTCCAGCTGCGTGCTGGACGTGCTGATCAAGCTGCTGGAGGTGGTGCAGCCCTGCCTGCAGGCTGCCAAGGAGCACAAGGAGGTGCAGACCCCCAAGTAAGGAGTGACCCCTCACAGACTCCTCAGAATGCCCCCAAAACCCCCCCGGGATGCTCTCACCGCTCTTTTGCCCCCCCCCAAAAAAGGTGGATCACCCCTGTGCTGCTGCTGATTGATTTCTACGAGAAGACGGCCGTGTCCTCCAAGCGCCGCGCGCAGATGAACAAGGTGGGGGGGCTGGGGGCAATTCGGGGGGTCCTGGGGGGGTTTGAGGGGGCTGGGAGGGGACATGGGGGGCTTCTGGGGACACACAGTGGGGCTGGGATAGGGGTGGAGCAGCCAGGGTGACACAGTGGGGGACACGGGGTGACACACAGGGTCCTGGGGAGGGGCCTCGGGGTCCTGGGGGACACAGGGGGTGACACAGGGGGTGGCACACAGAACCCTGGGTGACACGGGGTGACACACAAAGTTCTGGGGGACACAGGGCATGGCACACAGAACCCTGGGTGACACGGGGCGACACACAAAGTTCTGGGTGACACAGGGGGTGACATGCAGGGTCTGGGGTGACACATGAGGTCCTGGAGAACACACAGCGTCCCTGCGATGGGGACGGCGACCTCACCACCCCGCCACACCCAGTGCCACCCCAAGCAGGGTTTGGGGGGCACACGAGGAGCTCCAGGCTGCTGACCCCCCCCTCCCCACGTACCCCCCCCCCAGTACCTGCAGGCCACTGGGAACAACTGGCGCTGGTTCGACGACCGCTCGGGCCGCTGGTGCAGCTACAGTGCCAGCAACAACAGCACCATCGACGCGGCCTGGCGGGCCGGAGAGCCCAGCGTGCGCTTCACGGCCGGCCGGCGGCGCTACACCGTGCAGTTCACCACCATGGTGCAGGTGAGGGGCTGGGCACGGGCTGGGGGCCAGGAGACACAGCCCTGGGGCACGGGGACATGCCCTGGGGTCAGCCAGGGCACGGGGACACAGCCGCAGGGCAGGGGGACACAGTGCTGCCCCGTGCAGTTCACCACCGTGGTGAAGGTGACGGGCTGGGGACAGGGCTGGGGACAGGGGACACGGCCCAGGGGCTGTGGGGACACAGCCCTGGGGCACGGGGACATGTCCTGGGCTCAGCCAGGGCAGGGGGACACTCCCCTAAAGGTAGGGGACAGTCTCCTGTGGCCATCCAGGACAGGGGAACACAGCCCCAGTGTCACCCACTGCAGGGGACACCCCACTGGTGTCACCTCGTGGGACTGGGGAATCCCCCCATGGCAGAGGGACACCCCTGGTGTCACCCCATGGGGAGGGGCCCTAGTGTCACCCCTGTCCCCCTCGGTGTCCCCAGGTGAATGAGGAGACCGGGAACCGGCGCCCGGTGATGCTGACGCTGCTGAGACCCCCCCGCGCCGGGAAGGGCCGCGACGAGGGGGGGACCGAGGACCCCGAGGGGAAGAGCAAGGACGAGACCCCTGGTATGGGGCTGGGGGAGCTGAGGGGTTTGGGGGGGTCTGAAAGGTTTTGGGGAGGGTCTGAGGGGTTTTGGAGGGTCTGAGGGGTCATGGGGCGAGTCTGAGGGGTTTGGGGGGGGCGGTTTGCAGGGAGTCCGAGGGGTTATGGGGGGTCTGAGGGGTTTTGGGGGAGTGTGGGGGGTCATGAGGGGGTCAAAATGGTCATGGCAGGTCATAGAGGCCATGGGGGGGTCACAGAGGGCATGGGGGGGTTTCACAGAGACCACAGTGGGATCAGAATGACCATGGGGGGGGTCACAGGGGTTACGGTGGGATCAGAATGGTCATTGGGTGTCAGAATGGCCGTGGGGGGGGGGGTCACAGGGGCCACAAGTGAGTGCCCAAGACCCCCCCAGCCATACCCACCCCGCAAAACCACCCTCCTCACCCCTTTCCCCATCCCCACAGCTCCAGACCCCCCTTCTACAGACGAAGACCCCCCCTCCACCACCACCACCAGCAGCAGCACCAGCACCACTCCCCGCCGCCCCCTGCCCATCCCCTCCCTGCCCCACGCCGACCCCCGAGGAGCCCCGGGATGACCCCGACGCCGAGGCTCCGGTGCGGGGCCTGGCGGAGGAGGCGGTGCCGGCCGTGCTGCGGGCGTGCGTCAGCATGCTGGGGGTGCCCGTGGACCCCGACACGCTGCACGCCACGCTGCGCCTCTGCCTGCGCCTGACGCGGCAGCACAAGCACGCGCTGCTGTTCGCCGAGCTGCGCTCCACCCGCACCATCCTGGCGCTCACGCAGAGCTCCGGCTTCACCGGCTTCACCCCGCTGGTCACCCTGCTCTTCCGGCACATCATCGAGGACCCCTGCACGCTGCGGCACACCATGGAGAAGGTGAGGGGTGGGGGGGGTGGGGAGAGGGGGATTGGGGGCTGAGAGAAATGGGAGAGGGGGATTGGGGGGCTGGGGGTAAGGGGAGAGGGGAATTGCGGGAGAAGGGAGAAGGAATTGGGGGGCTGGGGGTGAGGGGAGAGGGGGATTGAGGGGCTGGGGGTGAGGGGATAAAGGGAGAGGGGAATTGGGGGGCTGGGGAGAGGGGAGAGGGGAATTGGGGGCTGAGAGAAATGGGAGAGGGGGATTGGGGGGCTGGGGGTAAGGGGAGAGGGGGATTGCGGGAGAAGGAATTGGGGGGCTGGGGGTGAGGGGAGAGGGGGATTGGGGGGCTGGGGGTGAGGGGAGAGGGGGATTGCGGGAGAAGGGAGAAGGAATTGGGGGGCTGGGGGTGAGGGGAGAGGGGGATTGGGGGGCTGGGGGTGAGGGGAGAGGGGGATTGAGGGGCTGGGGGTGAGGGGATCAGGGAATTGGGGCTGCAGGGGACAAGGGGATCAGGGAATTGGGGGTCACGGACACAAGAGGGTCAGGGAATTGGGGGTCCAGGGGATACTGGTGACAAGGGGATCAGGGAATTGGGGGTTGTGGGCACAAAGGGATCAGGGAATTGACACTCTGGGGCTAGCAGGGCCAAGGGCTCTGCAGCTCTGGGGGTCCAGGCTCCCACGGGAAGCTCTCCCGGGGGTGCCCCTCTGTCCCCGTGCCCACGGTGTCCCCACCATGTCCCCGTGCCCAGGTGGTGCGGTCAGCGGCCACGAGCGGGGCGGGCAGCACCACCTCGGGGGTGGTGTCGGGCAGCCTGGGCTCGCGGGAGGTGAATTACATCCTGCGGGTGCTGGGCCCCGCCGCCTGCCGCAGCCCCCACGTCTTCACCGAGGTGGCCACGGGCTGCATCCGCATCGCCCTGCCCGCGCCGCGCGGCTCCGGCACCGGTGAGGGGCACGGCGGGAGCTGGGATGTGGTGGGGGGATCCTGGGGAGGGTCTTGGTACCTGGAACAAGCTCCTAGAGGGGGGGCCTGGGATGTGGGGAGGATCCTGGAGGGGGGATGGGGACGTGGCAGGTCTTGGAGGGGACTTGGGGGCAATCATGGGAGCTGGGGGGCTCTTGGAGGGGGAAATGGGGGCATGGGAGGGATCCTGGGGATCCCTGGCACCTGTAATGAGGTTCTGGGAGGGTTCCTGGAGGGGATCCCAGGGTGCCTGTATCCCCAGAAAATGGGGGTCCCAGGGCTCTCTCAGAGCAGGGGTTCTAGGGTTGCCTCTATCCCCAAAAAATGAGGTCCCACAGGTGCCTCTGTGCCCAAAAATGGGGTCCCAGGGTCCCTTTATCTTCAGAGAAGAGGTCCCCAGGGGTCCCCCTGTCCCCAAAACATGGGGTCCTGGGAGAGGTTCCTGAAGGGGACTCAGGGGTGCCTCTGTTCCCAAAAATGGGGTCCTGTGCGTCCTTTTAGCCTCAGAGCAGGGGTCCCAGGAGTCTCTCAGACAGAATGGAGGTCCCAGAGGTGCCTCCACCCCCCAAAAACCAGCGTCCCATCTCATCCTCATCCCCACCACACGGCTCCCACAACCCCTCCCCAACCTGACACCGCTGAGGATCCCCCCAAATCCCTGACCCACCCCCCCCATTTCCTCCCCGTTTCCCCCCCAATTTCCCAGCCTCTGACGACGAGTTTGAGAACCTGCGGATCAAGGGGCCCAACGCGGTGCAGCTGGTGAAGACCACGCCGGCCAAGGCGGCCGCGCTGCCGCCCATCCCCGAGCCCATCCGCGACGTCATCTACGACATGCTCAACGCCCTGGCCGCCTACCACGCCCCTGACGAGGGTACGGGGGGCTCGGGGGGCTGGGGGGGCTCGGGGGGAGCAGAGGGAGGAGTGGGGTGCAGGTTGAACTGGATTTGGGGTGTCCTGTTCAATGCCATGCGTGCCCACCATGCCCCTGTGGGTGTCCTGTGTGATGTCCTGGGCCTCTGACAAGGGTCTGGGGGACTCGGGGAACCCCCACAATGGGGGCACACACCCCCAGTGAGGTTTGGGGGGCAGAGGGAGGAGTGAGGTGCATATGGAGCAGGAATTGGGGTGTCCTGTGCGATGTCCTGGGTGCCCACCATGCCCTTGATGAGGGCATAGGGGCTCGGGGGAGCAGAGGGAAGAGTGGGGAGCACGTGGAACTGAAATTGGGGTGTCCTGTGCGATATCCTGGGCCTCTGACAAGGGTTTGGGGGGCTCGGGTCCCCCACAATGGGGGCACACACCCCCAGGGAGATTTGGGGGGTTGTGGAGGGAGGGGAGCACAGGGGGCAAGGATTGGGGGGCACACGAGGAAATTGGGGTGTTCCCAAGGAGCAAGGTAGATGTGGAAAAGGATTTGGGGGTTTTCATATGGGGGGAATTGGGGTGTTCACATGGGGAAGGAATTGGGGTGTCCAAGTGAGAGGAATTGGGGTGTCCATATAGGGAAATTGGGGTGTTTGTACAGGGAAGGAATTGGGGTGTCTGTAAAGACAAGGAATTGGGGCGTTCATACAGGGAAGGAATCAGGGTATCCATATGGGGATGGAATTGGGGTGTCCATATAAGTATGGAATTGGGGTGTCCATAGAGAGAAGGAATTGGTGTGTTCTTGTAAAGGAGTTGAGGTGTTCATACAGAGAAGGAATTGGGGGTACTCCTATAGGGAAGGAATTGGGGTGTTCATATAAAGAAGGAACTGGGGTGTTCATATAGAGAAGGAATTGGGGTGTCCATATAGAGAAGGAATTGGGGTGTTCTTATAGGGAAGGAACTGGGGTGTCCATATAGAGAAGGAATTGGGGTGTTCTTATAGGGAAGGAACTGGGGTGTCCATATAGAGAAGGAATTGGGGTGTTCCTGTAGGGAAGGAATTGGGGTGTCCATATAGGAACGGAACTGGGGTGTCTGTATTAGGCAGCAATCAGGCTGCCCCATCCCCCAGGCATCCTCAGCCCCTCTGGGGGGGTCTCCTGTCCCCCCTGAGCGCCGTGTCCCCGCGCAGGTGACAAGGGGGACCCCAAGAGCGCGGCGCCCAGCGAGGTGAGCCAGCTGCTGTCGGACATTGGGGACGACATGTACCAGCAGTACCGCAGCCTGACCCGGCCCCCCGCCGACTTCGACCCCCCCGCCGGCTTCGCCATCAACGTACGGGGGCTTGGGGGGGGTCCTGGGGGCCTGGGGGGCGGTTTGGGGGGGATGGGGGGTGGTTTAGGGAAGCTGAATGGCGTCTGGGTGTTCGGGGCAGAGGTTTGAGGGGACTGGGAGGGGATTTAGGGGGCCTGGGGTCAGTTTGGGGGGGCTGAAAGGGGATTTGGGGCAGCTGGGAGGGAATTTAGAGGGTTTTGGAGGGGCTGAGGGGTGATTTTGGGGCCTGGGGGGCAATTTGGGGGGGCTGCCCGGGTCTGAGGTGTGGTTTGGGTGGGGCTGGGAGGTGGTTTTGGCAGTCTCGGGGTCAGTTTGGGGGGCTTTGGAGGGCCCAGCATTCCCAGAGTCACTGATATTTGAGAGAGGGGGTAATGGGGGGCTGTGGGGGTATCACTGGGGGTCTGGGGGGTTTTGGGGCCTCCCCAAGCTCTGACCCTCCCCGCTCCCCCAGGCCCAGGTTTTCGCTGCTGACGGAGCCGCGGCTGAGACACCGCCCTCAGGAACCCCCCAGGGAGAAGGTGGCACTGTCCCCTTGAGTCCTCTGGTGTCCCGTGCTTGTCCCTGATGTCCCCTCCTAGCCCTATGACCCCAATACTCCCAACCCCTCCAACATCTTCTCTGTACCCCCACACATCCCAATGTCCCCTCTGTGTCCCCAAGGTCCCTGAGCCCCCCCTGTCCCCTCCATGTCCCCAAGGTCTCCTCCATGTCCTCTGAGGTCCCCTCCGTGTCTTTAAGACTTTCACCATCCCCTCTGCACCCCCTAATGGTGCCCCCTGTGCTCCCTTGTGTCCCCTAAGGATGCTCTCCTCTGCCCCCCGTGTCCCCTGGCACTGTCCCTGTGTCCCCTGAGTGTCCCCTGATGCTGTCCCCATGTCCCCACAGCATCCAGCCCCGAGGAGGGCCGCGAGGGCCGCAAGGAGAAGGAGGGGGAGCGCGGTGAGGAGCGGGGCCGGGCGCGGGGCTCCAAGCCCCTGATGCCCACCTCGACCATCCTGCGGCTGCTGGCCGAGCTGGTGCGCTCCTACGTGGGCATCGCCGCCCTGATCGCCAACTACAGCTACAGCGTGGGCCAGTCCGAGCTCATCAAGGAGGTGACATTGTGGGGACACGGCCATCAGAGGGGCAGGGGACAGGGACAGCCATGCCCCTGTCAGGGTGTGCGTGGGGAGGTTCTGTCACCTCCCTGTGCTTTGGGGTCTGTTGTCACTTCAGGGAGGGGTGTCACTTGTCACCCCTTGAAGAAGGGTGCCTTGTCACCTTGATTGTTAGGGTCCCCTGCTCCCCTGTCACGGGTCCCCTGTACCCCCAGACACCTCAGTCTCACCCCCCTGTGCTCGGGGTCCCCTGTCACCTCACTGATAGGGGTTCCCTGTCCCCCCAAACACCTCAGTCCTGTCCCCTGTGCTCGAGGGTCCCCTGTCCCCTTACCCTGAAGGTCCCCTCTGTCCCCCGGCCGTGGGTGCAGGTGTGTGACCCCTGTGTCCCCCCAGGACTGCAGCGTGCTGGCCTTTGTCCTGGACCACCTGCTGCCCCACCAGCAGAACGCCGAGGACAAGGACACGCCGGCGCTGGCGCGGCTCTTCCTGGCCAGCCTGGCCGCGGCCGGCAGCGGCACCGATGCCCAGGTGGCCCTGGTCAACGAGGTCAAGGCCGCCCTCGGCCGCGCCCTGGCCATGGCCGAGAGCACCGAGAAACACGCCAGGTGTGGGGACAGCTGGGGACAATGTGGGGGCAGCGTGCGGGTACCATGGGGACAGTAGTGTGGGGACAGCTGGGGACAATGTGAGGGACGGCGTGGGGACAATGTGGAGTCACTGCAGAGACAGCCTTGAGGTGACCAATGTCTCTCATCCTCTGTCCCCCACAACATGACCGGTGTCCCTTGTCCCCCTGGAGTGACCGGTGTCAGTGTCCACCCGGAATGACCAGTGTCCCTCTGGAGTGACCGGTGTCCCCCAGTGTCCCTTGTCACTCCAGAGTGTGCCCTGCCCCCCTGAGTGACTGCTGTCCCCCTGGAGTGAACACTATTCCCCAGACCGCCCCCCATCCCCCCCGAGTGACCGCTGTCCCCTGGAGTGACCGCTGTCCCCCCGAGTGACCGCTGTCCCCCCGAGTGACCGCTGCGCTGTCCCCGCAGGCTCCAGGCCGTCATGTGCATCATCAGCACCATCATGGAGTCGTGCCCGTCCACCTCGAGCTTCTACAGCAGCGCGGCCAAGCCGCCCCACAACGGCATGAACAACATCATCCGCCTGTTCCTCAAGAAGGGGCTGGTCAACGACCTGGCCCGTGTGCCCCACAGCCTCGACCTGTCCAGGTGAGGGGCTGAGGGGGTGCCCTGAGGGGTCTGGAGGGGTGTTAAGGGGGTTTGGGGGTGCCTTGAGGGGTTTTCAAGGGTCTTTCGGGGAGCTTGGTTGGGGTCTTGAGGGGTTTTCAGGGATCTTGAGGGGGTTTGGGGGAGCTTCATTGGGGTTCTGGGGGGTTTTGGGGTGTCTTGAGGAGGACCATGATGGATTTGGGGTCACTGCTGGGTTTGGGGGGGGTCCCTGCTGGGTTTGGGGTCCCTGCTGGGTTTGGGGGGGGTCCCTGCTGAGTTTGGGGTCCCTGCTGGGTTTGGGGGGGGGTCCCTACCGGTTCAGGGGTCCCCTCTGGGTTGGGGGTCCGTGCCGGTTGGGGTGCCAGCGCTGCTCCCCCAGCCCCAACATGGCCAACACGGTGAACGCGGCGCTGAAGCCGCTGGAGACGCTGTCGCGCATCGTGAACCAGCCCAGCGGGCTCTTCGGGGCCAAGGGCTCCTCCAGCAAGAGCAAGGCCGAGGGCAACGGGGGCGCCCGCGAGGCGGGGGCCGCGCCCCCCGATGGAGGTACCCCCCCCCTCGGGTCCCCCCACGGCCCCCCGGTGTCACCCACAGCCCCAGTGTCACCCCACAGCCACACCCCCAGTGTCACCCACTGCCCCAGGGGCAGTCACAGCTGCCCCTGATGGAGGTACCACCCCTGGGACCCCCCAGTGTCACCCCATGGCCCCACTGTCACCCCATGGCCCCCCAGTGTCACCCCATGGCCCCACTGTCACCCCATGGCCCCACTGTCACCCCATGGCCACACCACCAGTGTTCCCCCCACACCCCATGACTCCCCAGGGGACCCTCCTGTCCCCCCCCCACCCCCCATGACCCCTCTGCCCCACAGGGGACCCTCCTGCCCCCCCCGTGATCTCTCCTGTTCCCCCTCACCTCCCATGCCCCCCAGGGGACCCCGGGGACCCCGAGCCCCCCGAGGAGGACGCGGAGGCGGCGCAGGCCGAGGCGGCCGACGGGGACATGGACGGCGAGGCCGAGGGGGACACGGTGGTGCTGGCTGGGCAGCCTGAGGGGCTCACTACCCAGGAGATGCAGGTCAGGGACCCCTCCCCAAATCCCCCGAGACCCCCAAGTCCCCCCCCCAGCACCTCCAATCCCCCCCGTGCCCCCCCACAGGTGGAGAATGAGCTGGAGGATCTCATTGATGAGCTGCTGGAGCGGGACGGCGCCGACGGCAACAGCACCATCATTGGTGAGGGACAGCAGAGTGACCACTGGACAGCAGGGTGACCACTGGACAGCAGGGTGACCACTGGACAGCAGAGTGCTGGGCAGCAGAGTGACCGCTGGACAGCAGAGTGCTGGACAGCAGAGTGCTGGACAGCAGAGTGACCACTCGACAGTAGGGTGACCACTGGACATCAGGGTGAGGTCTCCCCAGGACATAGGGGTCACTCCTGGACATCAGGGTGACTCCCAGGACATCAGGGTGACCCCAGGATATCAGGGTGACTCCCAAGACATCAGGGTGACCCCAGGACATCAGGCTGACCCCTGGCCATGTTCCCTGTCCCCAGTGAGCCGCTCAGCCGAGGACGAGTCGCAGGAGGACGTCCTGATGGACGAGGCCCCGTCCAACCTCAGCCAGGCCTCCACGCTGCAGGCCAACCGTGAAGGTGGGCACGGGGGTTTTGGGGTTTGGGGGGCACTGGGAGGGACTGGGAGGATTTAGGGGTGTCCCTGGGGGGGTCTCAGGGTCCTACAGACCCCCTCAACCCCTCCCCACAGATTCCATGAACATCCTGGACCCCGAGGATGAGGAGGAGCATACGCAGGAGGAAGACAGCAGCGGCAGCAATGAGGACGAGGACGACAGCCAGGACGAGGAAGAAGAGGAGGAGGAGGAGGATGAGGATGATCAGGTGGGGTTAAAGCACTGAGGGCCCTCCCAAAACTCGAGGGTGCCCCCAAAACATTGGGGTCACCCTCAAAGGTTGGGGTCCCCCCTAAATAACAGGGTCTTCTCTGTAACTGTGCCCCTGTTTTGGGGTGGGATGCTCTGTTTTGGGTCAAAGTGCCCCAGTTTTTGGTCTGGGGGTCCTTTGGGCCATTTCGGGTCAGGGTCCTCCCATATTTGGGGTCAGGAGTTCTGTTTTGGGGTTGGGGTTCCCTGTTTTGGGTCAGAGTGTCCCCAATTCTGGGTCAAGGGTTGCTCTTTTTGGTCAGGGGTGATATTTTGGGTCAGGGTGCCCTGTTTTGGGTCAGGGGGTGTCTTTTGGGGGTTATTTAGGGTCAGGGAACCCCCATTTTGGGGGTCAGGGGTGTCATTTGGGGTTTGGTGCCCTGTTTTGGGTCAAGATGCCCCCAGTTTGGGGTCAGGGGGTGCTATTTTGGGTCAGGGTACCCCCAATTTTGGGTCAGGATTGCTGTTCTGGGGCAAAATGCCCTAGTTTTGGATCAGGGGGGGCTATTTTGGGCCAAAACCCCCCAATTTGGGGCCTGCTGACCCCCTGGCGGGCCCTGCCAGGACGATGAGGAGGGCGAGGAAGGTGAGGAGGAGGAGGATGATGATGATGGCTCGGAGATGGAGCTGGATGAGGATTACCCCGACATGAACGCCTCGCCCCTCGTGCGCTTCGAGCGCTTTGACCGCGATGATGACCTCATCATTGAGTTTGACAACATGTTCTCCAGCCCCAGTATGGCACTGGGGGGCACTGGGAGGGACTGGGATAGACTAGGAGGGGACTGGAGGGCACTGGGAGGGAATTGGGAGGGGACTGGGGGGCACTGGGAGGGAATTGGGAGGGACTGGGAGAGACTGGGAGGGGATTGAGAGGGAATTGGGAGAGACTGGGAGGGAACTGGGAGGCACTGGGAGGAAAAAAATGGGGTGTCTCCACCCCATTTGTCACCTTGGGGGGGTCAGGAAAGGGTCACACCCTCCCCCCAGCCCCCCAGTTGTGTCTCCCTGTGGTTTTTGGGGTGTTTTCACTGCCTGACCCCCAATTCCTCCCTGTGGTTTTTGAGGTGTTTCCCAATTCCCCCCTGTGGTTTTTGGGGTGTCTGACCTCCCTTCTAATTACTCCCTGTGGTTTTTGAGGTGTTTCCCAATTCCCCCCTGTGGTTTTTGGGGTGTGTCTGATCCCCTGTTTCCCCCCTCCCTGTGGTTTTTGGGGTGTCTGACCCTTCATTTCCCCCCTCCCCGTGATTTTTGGGGTGTCTGACCCTTCATTTCCCCCCTTCCCGTGATTTTTGGGGTGTCTGACCCCTCATTTTCCCCTTCCCCGTGATTTTTGGGGTGTCTGACCCCCTGTTTTCCCATTCCAGCTGACATCCCGCCGTCCCCCGGGAACATCCCTGCCAGCCACCCTCTGCTGGTGCGGCACGCGGAGCACGGGGGGCTGGGGCTGGGGGCTGGCCCGGGGGGCGCCCGCCTGGCCCAGGGGCTCGGCCGGAGCCAGCGCACGCTGCGGCAGCTCACGGCCAACGCCGGCCACACCATCCACGTCCACTACCCGGGGGCACGGCAGCCAAACCCCCCCCTGATCCTGCAGCGGTGAGTGACCACTGCTGGCAGTGTCCAGAGACCCCTGAGGGTCACCCAACCCCCCCTGGGAACACCCCCAAACCCTGCAGGGAACACCCCTAAACCTCCCCTGATCCTGCAGCGGTGAGTGACCACTGCTGGCAGTGTCCAGAGACCCCTTGGGGTCATCCAGACCCCTCCAGGGAACACCCCCAAATGCCCCTCTCATTCTCCAGCAGTGAGTGACCACTCCTGGTGATGTCCAGAGACCCCTTGGGGTCATCCAGACCCCCTTGGAGTCACCCAGACCCCCTTGGGAACCCCCCAAACCCCCTTGGGGTCACCCAAACCCGAACCCCCCTGGGAACACCCCCAAACCCCCTTGGGATCATTCAAACCCCCCTGGGAACACCCCAAACCCCCTTGGGGTCGCTCAAATCCCCCTGGGAATCCCCATCCACTACCTGGGCTTGTGCCACAGCCCTTCCCTGGCTTCCTACAGCCCCAACTGGGGCTCTCACAACCCCAATCTGGGGCCTGACAGCTCCCCAACACCCCGGTTAACACCCCCTGACCCCCTCTGAAGCCCCTGTGCCCCCTCCCCAGGCTCCTGGGCCCCTCGGTGGCCGCAGACATCCTGCAGCTGAGCAGCAGCCTCCCGCTGCAGAGCCGGGGTGTATCCCCAGCTGGGGGTCCCACAGCTCCCCTCAAGCCCCCCAGACACTCCCCTGACCCCCTGTGCCCCCTCCCCACGCTCCAGGTCCCCTCAGCGGCCGCAGACATCCTGCAGCTGAGCAGCAGCCAGGCTGTGCCCCCAACCGGGGGTCTCACAGCCCCAACCAGGGGTCCAACACCCCCGTGAATGCCCCCTGACCCCCTGTGCCCCCTCCCCAGGCTCCTGGGCCCCTCGGCGGCTGCAGACATCCTGCAGCTGAGCAGCAGCCTCCCGCTGCAGAGCCGGGGCCGGGCGCGGCTGCTGGTGGGCAACGAGGACGTGCACATCATCGCCCGCTCCGACGACGAGCTGCTGGACGACTTCTTCCACGAGCAGGGCAGCGCGGGCAGCCAGGCAGGCGAGTGGGCACACCTGGGGGCACGGGGGGACACCTGGGCACACCTGGGGGCATGGGGGGGCACCTGGGGACATGGGGGGACACCTGGGGACATGGGGGGATACCTGGGGACACCCACAGCCAGGCAGGCGAGTGGGCACACCTGGGTACACAGCGGGACAGCGAGAGACCCCCGAAACATGGCACAGACACGGGGACACAGCAGGGGCGGGGCCTGAAGAGGGGGTGGGGCTTAAGAGGGTGTGGTCTGTCCAGAAGGGGTGGGGCTTAAATGTATGGTGGGTGGGGGTTAAGGCGTCAGTGGGAAAGGGGTGAGGCTTAATGGGGTGTGGTCTGTGGGGAAGGGGTGGGGGTTAAGGGGTGGGGTCTATGGGTTTTAGGGGCATGGTCTGGTGGGTTTAAGGGGGTGTGGTCTGGGGGGAAGTGGGCTTGGCTGATTGACAGTCTTGGGGTGGGTGGGTGGGCTGAGATGGGTGTGGTCCCATTGGGGGGGCGTGGCCTCTGCAGCTTCCAAAGCTCCCATCCCCCCCAGGGACCCTGTCCAGCATCCCCACGGCCTTGACGCGCTGGACCGAGGAGTGCAAGGTCCTGGATGCTGAGAGCATGCACGACTGCGTGTCCGGTGAGACCCCTGGGACCCCCCGGGCAGCCCCCAGAGCCCCGAGCCTCACCCTTCCTTCCCCTCCAGTGGTCAAGGTGCCTATCCTGGGGGTCCCACAGACCTCAAACCCCCCCATTTCCCCCCCACAGTGGTCAAGGTGCCCATCCTGGCCCGGCTGGAGGCGCTGCGGGACGAGGAGCTGGACGAGCGGCGCGAGAAGCGCCGGCGCCAGGCGGCCGAGGACGAGGCCAAAGGCGCCGAGCGCGGCCCCGAGGACAAGGACGGGGCAGAGACCCAGGTGAGAGACCCCCAAAAAATCCCCCAAAACCTCCCCGGGATGTGGGGAAGGGTCTCTCCTTCATTCCCCACCTTCCCGTCTCCCGCAGGACGCGGCGTCCAAAGCCGGCCCCGCTTCGGCCGACGTCACCCCCCCAGGTAAATCCCCCCAGCTCACCTGGACCCCTCCAAACCTTTCAGCGGCCGGACCCCCCCAAAAAAACCCCCGAATCCCCCCCTGGAGCTGGCGCCGCGCGGGCTGAGGTAGTAGATTGTATAGTTGGAGGGTCACACCCCCGTCTCGGAGATAACTATACATTCTACTGTCTTCCTCGCGCGGCGCGCGCCGCCGGAGCCGGGGGGTCCCGGGGGGGCTGCAGCGGCGGGGGAGGGGGGTTAGAGATCCCCCCACCCCACCAGCACATCCAGGATAGGGGCAGAATGGGGTTAAAATGGGGAAATGGGGTGGTTTTGGGGGGTTTAAAGGGTTTTCTGGGTTTTTTTGGGGAGGGGTTTAATGGGGAGTTTTAGGGGGTTTGGAGGGGGTTGATGGAATTTGGGGGGTGGTTTAGCTCTAGGGGTGGGATGTGCCCTGCCCTAAATTGTTTCCTCCCCCTCCCTCAAAATTATCTCTACCCCTAAATTTTTTCCTCCCCCTAAATTGTCTCCTCCCCAAAATTTTCTCCTCCCCCTAAATGATTTTCTCCCAATCCAAATTGTCTCTTCACCCCCTAAAATTGTCTCCTTCCCCCCAAACCCCCTCCTATTCCCACTGGGATCCCCTCTCATTTTAGGGCACAGCTGAATGTCTGGGATTCCCCAAAATGGGGAAGAAAGGGAGGTTTTGGGGTGCGGGGCAGGGGGGCTCCCAAATTTCTGGGTCCCCCCCAATGTTGATCCCTGCGTGTGTCCCACCCCCCCCCTCCCAGAACACAGCGGGACCCCGGGAGAGACCCCCCCTCCCGGTCCCCACCGGACACTGGTGATGCTGGAACCGACGCCGACCCCCCCAGACCCCCCCCCAGGAGCCCCCCAAATCCCCACTCGCCCCCCTCAGCCCCCCGAACACGAAGAGGGGGGGCCTGGACGACCCCCCCAAGATGCCGAAGCCACTCAGATGGAGCTGTCACCCGCTCCCACCATCAGTAAGTGCTCGGTTTTTGGGGGGATCCCCTGGATTCTTGGGGTTTTTCTCCTTTTTTGGGGTGGGGGGAAGTCTCCCTGGATTTGGGGGGCTCCAGTGTCCTGTCCCCCCCCAGCGTCGCTGTCCCCAGAGCGGGCGGAGGACTCGGATGCGCTGACGGCCGTGAGCAGCCAGCTGGAGGGGTCCCCCATGGACACCTCGAGTTTGGCCTCCTGCACCTTGGAAGAATCGGGGGGAGCTCCCCCTGCCCCCACAGCCCCCCCAAAACCCCCCCGGAACCCCCCAGGGACCCCCTCCTGCCCCCCCCGACACCGCTCAGCCTCCGGACGATAGGTGAGAGCCTCCCCTTCCCCCTCAGCTCTGTCAGTGGGAAACAGGGGGGGTTGTGGTTTTGGGGTGTCCCCCCCCTCACTGATGTCACCCCCAGCTCCCCCCCGGCCTCATCCTCGGAGAGTTCGTCCACCCGGGACTCGGCCGGGGCCATTTCCGGGGCCGACTCGCGAGGGATCCTGGAGGAGCCGCTGCCGTCCACCAGCAGTGAGGAGGAGGATCCGCTGGCCGGTCAGTGACACCCCTGTGTCCCCTGTCACTGGTCAGTGACACTCCTGTGTCCCCTGTCACTGGTCAGTGACACCCCTGTGTCCCCTCTGGCTAGTCAGTGCCACCTCCCCCCACCCCTCTGTCACCCTCCAGAATCCCCTGTCCCCCCAAGGGTTTTTAGGGGTGTCCCTGGAAGATTTCAGGGTGTCCCCAGATGTTTTTAGGGCTGTCCCTGATGGTTTCGAGGTGTCCCTGAGGGATTTCATGGTGTCCCCAAAGGTTTTTAGGGACATCCCTGGGGGGTTCCAGGGATTTTCAGGGCATCCCTAGAGACACCCAGGGTGGGTGTCCCCAACATGTCCCCACCATGTCACAGGGATCAGCCTCCCCGAGGGCGTGGATCCCTCGTTCCTGGCGGCGCTGCCGGACGACATCCGGCGGGAGGTGCTGCAGAACCAGCTGGGGATCCGCCCGCCCGCGCGGGCCCCGCCCGCCGCCAGCCCCGCCCCACCCGTGGTGGCCAACCCCGGCCTCACCGAGGTCAGCCCCGAGTTCCTGGCGGCGCTGCCCCCGGCCATCCAGGAGGAGGTGGGTGTGGTCGTGGTCTGGGCAGGGCTATGGGTTGGGTGTGGTCTTGGGGTGGGGCTATGTGAAGGGTGTGGTTTTGGGGTAGGGCTAAAGGGTGGGTGTGGTGTCTTGGGGTGTGGCCTCTTTGGGTGTGTCCACATGGGGGTGTGGCCTTTTTGGGGTGTATCTATGGGGTGTGGCCTCTTTGGGACATGTCCCCATGGTGATGTGGTCTCTCAGGGTGTGGCCTCTTTGGGACACGCCCCCTTAGGGGTGTGGCCTCTTTTGGCCGTGTCCCCATAGGGGTGTGGCCTCTTCAGGTGTGGCTTCTTTGGTGCGTGTCCCTGTAGGGGTGTGGCCTATTTGGGGCGTGGTCTCTCAGGGTGTGGCCTCCTTGGGGCGTGTCCCCATGTGGGCGTGCCCCCGCGGGCCCTGTCCGGTCCGGCCGTGTCCCAGCGCTGTCCCCCACAGGTGCTGGCGCAGCAGCGGGCGGAGCAGCAGCGGCGGGAGCTGGCTCAGGCCACGGGCTCGGACGCGCCCATGGACCCGGTGACGTTCATCCAGACGCTGCCGTCCGAGCTGCGGCGCTCGGTGCTGGAGGACATGGAGGACTCGGTGCTGGCCGTGATGCCGCCGGACATCGCGGCCGAGGCGCAGGCGCTGCGGCGCGAGCAGGAGGCGCGGCAGCGGCAGCTCATGCACGAGCGCCTCTTCGGCCACTCCAGCACCTCGGCGCTCTCGGCCATCCTGCGCAGCCCCGGTGAGGGGGGGGGCCTGTCCTGCTGCCCCCCGAATCCCTCTGTGTCCCCTACAATTCCCTCTGATCCTCAGATCCCTCTATGTCCCCCCAACTTCACTGTGTCCCCCACAATTCTCTCTGCCCCCCCTCCAGTTCCCTCCATGTTCCCAATTCTTTCCGCCCCCCCCAATTCCTTCAGCCCCCGTCCAGTTTCCTCTGCCCCCCATTCCCTGTGTCCCCACTCTGATTCTCTCAGTCTCCCCCTGTCCCCAGTGTGTGACGCATCTGTGGTGTCCCTGCTGTGTGACATGTTCTCAGTGTGTGACATATCCCCAGTGTTGCCAGTGCATGACACATTCCCAGTGTGTGAAAAATCCCTGTTGTCCCTGCTGTGTGACACATCCCCAGTCCGTGCCGTGTCCCTGCTGTGTGACACATCCCTGGTGCCCCCAGTCCGTGCCGTGTCCCTGCTGTGTGACACATCCCTGGTGTCCCCAGTCTGTGCCGTGTCCGTCCTGTGTGACACCAGTGTCCTGTCCCTGTCCCCGCAGCGTTCACCAGCCGGCTCAGCGGGAACCGGGGCGTTCAGTACACGCGGCTGGCGGTGCAGAGGGGGGGCACCTTCCACATGGGGGGCACCGGCACCCACAGCAGGTCAGTGGTCATTAGGTCATTTTGGGGTCAGTCTCAGCTGTCCCCCCCCAGGCCAGTGGGCGGCAGCATGGACAGGGCAGTTTGGGGTCAGTCTGGGGCTGACTTGGTGCTGTTCAGGGTCAGTCTGGGACTGATTTGGTGCTCAGTTTGGGGTCAGTCTGGGACCGATTTGGTGCTCAGTTTGGGGTCAGTCTGGGACCGATTTGGTGCTCAGTTTGGGGTCAGTCTGGGACTGATTTGGTGCTCAGTTTGGGGTCAGTCTGGGGCTGGTTTGGTGCTGTGGTTTGGGTCACTTTGGGTCACTTCTGGCTCTCACACATCCCCAGGCCGGTGGGCAGCAGTGTGGACAGGGCAGTTCAGGGTTGGTTTGGGGCTGGTTTGGTGTTCAGTTTTCAGTCAGTTTGGGTTCAGTCTGGGGCTGGTTTGGCACTCAGTTTTGGCTCAGTTTGGGGTCAGACTGGGGCTGGTTTGGTGCTCAGTTTGGGGTCAGACTGGGGCTGATTTGGTGCTCAGTTTGGGGTCAGACTGGGGCTGGTTTGGTGCTCAGTTTGGGTCCAGTCTGGGGCTGGTTTAGTGCTCTGTTTTGGGTCACTTTGGGTCACTTCTGCTGTCACACATCCCCAGGCCAGTGGGCAGCAGCGTGGACAGCACAGTTTGGGGTCTGTTTTGGGTCAGTTTGGGTCACTTCTGCCTCTCACACATCCCAGGCCAGCAGCCAGCAGCGTGGACCAGGCAGTTTGGGGTCTGATTTTGGGCCAGTTTGGGGTCTGTTTTGGGTCACTTTGGGTCACTTCTGCCTCTCACACATCCCAGGCCGGCGGGCAGCAGCGTGGACAGCCTGCTGCGCCTGCGCGGGCGGCTGCTGCTGGACCACGAGGCTCTGTCCTGCCTGCTGGTGCTGCTCTTCGTGGACGAGCCCAAGCTGAACACGAGCCGCCTGCACCGCGTCCTGCGCAACCTCTGCTACCACGCTCCCACGCGGGGCTGGGTGGTCCGCAGCCTGCTGTCCATCCTGCAGCGCAGCAGCGAGAGCGAGCTGTGCCTCGAGACCCCCCGCGGGACCCCCGGGCCGGGCGCCGAGGAGCGGCCGCGCGGCCGCGCCGGCGGGAGCCGCGCCGGGCCCGGCTCGGCCGCGGAGCCGCGCGGGCTGGACCTGCTGCACCGCATGGAGTCGCGCAGCTCCGGCCAGCTCTCCTGGCTGTCCGTGTCCATGGACGCCGCCTTGGGCTGCCGGACCAACATCTTCCAGATCCAGCGCGTGCCCGGCCGCAAGCACACGGAGAAGCACGCGGCGGCCGCCGGCTCCGCCGTCCACATCCACCCCCAGGCCGCGCCCGTGGTGTGCCGGCACGTGCTGGACACCCTCATCCAGCTGGCCAAGGTGGGGGTGTTCGGGGTTCTTTGGGGGAATTGGGGAACTTTATTGGGTTTTTGGGAGGTTTCTTGAGGGTTTTTTGCCACGTTAAGGGGTGGTTTGGGGATCTCCAGGGGAAATTTGGGAAATTGGGGAACGTTATTGGGTTTTTGGGAGGTTTCTTGAAGGTTTTTTGGTATGTTAAAGGGTGCTTTGGGGGAAATTGGGGAACACTAAAGCACATTATTGGGTTTCTGGGATGTTCTTTGAAGTTTTTTTGGCATGTTAAGGGGTGGTTTGGGGAAATTGGGGAACACTAGAGTGCATTATTGGTTTTCTGGGATGTTCCTTTAAGGTTTTTTGGCACGTTAAGGGGTGGTTTGGGCATCTTTGGGGGAAATTGGGGAACACTAGAGCTTGGTATTGGGTTTCTGGGAGATTCCTTAAGTGTTTTGGGGGGCACTGGGACATTTTGGGGTGTACCAGGGCACATTAAGGGGTAGCTGGGGGCCTCTGGGGGTCACTGGGGAAAGCTGTGGGGGAACTAGAACGTTCCATAGGGAAGCTGAGGGCCCCCCCACACCTGAGGGCACAACTGGGGGGTCTCTCCCCACACTTGGGGTCCCTCCCAGTGGCACAGGGAGCATCATCTGGCAGGGGGGAGGATCCCCAAAACCTGTGTGGGGCCTGGGGGTGACTGAGGCCTCCTGGGGTGGGGGGCATAGGGGACTCCGGGGTGGTTTTGGTGTTTTCAGCACCCTTGTGTTCCCCCCCAGGTCTTCCCCAGCCACTTCACCCAACAACGAGGCCGAGACCCCGCCACCGACCCGGAGCGCGACCGCGGCCCCCCGAAATCCGGAGGCAGCCCTTGCCCTCCCCCACCCCCCCAAACCCCCCCAGCACCCCCACCCCCTCCCCCCCTCCACCGGCGCCCCCTCCCCAGCCCAGCCCCCCCAATCCCAATCCGGCTCGCTGTCCACCGATTTTTGGGACCTGCTGGTCAAGCTGGACAACATGAACGTGAGCCGGAAGGGGAAGGGGTCGGCGCGGGCGGGGGGCGGCGGGGGCGGCCCCGAGCCCGAGGCGGCCGGGGGGGGCCTGGAGGCGTCGCCGCTGGGGCAGCTGATGAACATGCTGTCCCACGGCGTCATCCGCCGCAGCCCCCTCCTCACCGAGAAGCTGCTGCGCCTCCTGTCCCTCATCTCCATCGCCCTCCCCGAGGGGGGCAAGGCCGGCGAGGGGGGGGCAGCGCCCCAGAACGGAGCCCCCGCCCCCCCCGCGCCCGCCCCGCCCGCTGGAGGGGCTGGGACAGGGACGGGGGCGGGGGCGGCCGCAGCGCCCGGGAGCCCCCCGGGACAGGGGGGCAACGGAGGAGGAGGAGCGGCCACGGCTGGGGGAACCGCGGGTGAGTGTGGGGACAGGGACGGGGACAGGGGGACAGGGAGGGGGACAGGGATGGGGACAGGGATGGGGACAGGGAGGGGGACAGGGATGGGGACAAGGAGACAGGGTGGAGACAGGGACGGGGAAAGGGACGGGGACGGGTGGGAATGTGGGGACATGGGGACAGAGATGAGGGCATTGGAATGAGGAAGGGGATGGGGACAGGGATGGGAATGGGATGGGGGGACAGGGGTGGGAGCATAGGGATGGGGACATGGAGACAGGGATGGGATACGAGGATAAGGGAGAGGGATAGGACATGGATGAGATGTGGTGACAGGGATGGCACACGGGGACAGGGACGCAGGGGGTCACGACAGGCACAGGGAGCAGCCTGGGTGGGGTGGGGATGGCATCTCGGTGTCATCTCCCACCCACTGCCACCACCCCCCACCACCGTGTCCCCGCTGTCCCCAGCCCCTGCCAAGAGCTCCAAGTCCCCTGCCAAGGTCCCCGAGGGTAGCCCCGACCCTCGGCTGGCGGCCACGGGCCTGACCGAGAGCCAGCTCCAACTCTCCGTGGAGGTACCAGGAGGGCTGTGCTGGGCAGGGGGGGTGTCCTGCTGTCCCCAGGTGTCCTCAACCCCCCTGTGCCTCCCCCAGGTGCTGACGTCGCACTCGTGCTCGGAGGAGGGGCTGGAGGACGCGGCCAATGTCCTGCTGCAGCTGTCGCGGGGGGACGCGGGGACAAGGGACACGGTGCTGCGGCTGCTGCTCAGCGGGGCCCGGCAGCTGGGGGGGGCCCTGTGCCGCCAGATTGGTGAGGGGGGGGTCCTGTGTGAGGGGCGGGTCTTGGAGAGGGTCTGCCACCAGACCAGTGGGGGGGCCTTAAGTGGGTGGGGTGAGGGTGGTCACTGGTCAGTGGGGGGTGCCCTGTGGTCAGTGGGGGTGGTCAGAGGGGTCCCAGCCCGTGCCACCCCCCAGGGACACTGCTGGCCGAGCTCCGTGAGTACAACCTGGAGCAGCAGCGGCGGGCACAGCTCGAGGCCCCGTCCCCCGAGGGGCTCCCCGAGGAGCAGCCCCCCAGCGCCAAGCTCAAGGGCAAAATGCAGAGCCGGTGAGTGCCCACACACCCTGGGGCCTGGCATGGCTGCTGTCCCTGTCCTGGGCACGGTGGCACCTCCTGTCCTTGTCCTGGACACCACTGACCCCTCCTATCCCTGTCTGGGGTCCCTGGTGATGACCACTGTCCCTGCCATTCCGCCTTGTCCCCACTGCTGACCATTGTCCTGCGATGCATCTTGGTCCCACCAACGACCACTCCCCGTTGTCCCTGCCGATGACCACTGCCCACTCCCTGTTGCCCCACCGATGACCACTGCCCGTTCCACTTGGTCCTACTGATGACCATTCCCCCTTACCACTGCCCTTTCCCCACGTCCCCACTGCTGACCGCTGTCCCCACCATTCCTCTGCTCCCCCCCTGACCCCTGTGCTGTCCCCCCAGCTTCGACACGGCCGAGAGCGTGGTCATCGTGGCGTCTCAGAAGCGCGCTCTGGGCGGCCGGGAGCTGCAGCTGCCCTCCATGTCCGTGCTGACCTCCAAGACGTCCACGCAGCGCTTCTTCCTGCGCGTGCTGCAGGTCATCATCCAGCTGCGCGACGACACGCGCCGGGCGCACCGCAAGGCCAAGCAGCCCGGCCGGCTGGGTAAGGGCCGCTGCGGCCGCCCCCGCTGACCGCTGACCGCTCCCCGCGCTGACCGCTGACCGCGCTTGTGCCCGCAGGCGCCGCGGGGCTGGGGGCGGCCGGCAGCATCCAGGCCGCCGTCCGGCAGCTGGAGGCCGAGGCCGACGCCATCATACAAATGGTACGTGAGGGCCAGAGGGCCCGGAGGCGGCAGCAGGGAGACACGGTTAGCACGGCCGCCTTCCTCCACCCTGCCCTGCTCTTCCTCACGCTCCTGTGCGCTCTGTCCTGGCCTCCTTGGCCTCCTCCTTGTCATCCTCGGCCTCCCCGCCCCCCCTGCCTCATCATCTTCACCCCCTTCTCCTCATCCTTGGCCTCCCCGGCCCCCCCCGCTTCTCATCATCCTCATCATTCTCACTCCCTTCTCATCATCATCCTCACCTCCTCCTTGTTATCCTCAGGCTCCCCAACCCTCTCCTCCTCATCATCCTCACCCCCTCATCATCCTCGTCCTGCCCCTTCCTCCTGCCCTGCTCTTCCTCCTGTTCCTGTGCCCCCTCATCCTCCCATCCCTGACCTTCCTCAACATCCTCATCCTCATTCTCCCATCCCCTCCTAATCCCCTCCCCTCCTGCCCCCACTCCCTCACAGCCTTCCTCCCTCTATGTCCTGCTTGACCCCATCATTATTCTCACCTTCCTCTTCATCATCTTCATCTTTTTCTTCATCCTCTTCCATCTTCATCATCATCCTCCTCTTTCTCCTTCCCATTCCCCTCCTGCTTCTCCCCCCGCGGCTCCCAGCCCACTCCCCCCCCCCCCCAGTTTCGGGGTCCCCCTGGCCCGGGGGGGCTCTGGGGGATCCCCTGGGGGGGTCCTGGCCCCCTAAAGCCGCCGCCGTCCCCCCCAGTCGGAGGCCGGGCCCGCGGACGCCGTCCCCCGGCGCGAGGAGTCGCCCATGGACGTGGACCAGCCCTCGCCCGCCCCGCAGGACGTGGGTGAGAACCCCCCCAGTCACCCTCCAGTACAGCCCAGTGCCACCCAGTGCATCCCAGTCACCTCCCAGTGCCATCCAGTCACAGTCCAGTATGGCCCAGCATCACCCAGTCACCCCAAGTGCTGCCCAGTCACACTTCTGTATGGCTCAGTCACCCCCCAGTGTCACCCAGTCACCCCCCGTGCCACCACTGGGGTCATCCCCCGTCCTGGGCTGCTGCTGGTGCAGGGCCATCCCAGTATCACTGCAGTGGGTGGTACTGGTGGGGTTGGGTGGCAGTGGTTTGGTGGCACTGGTGGAGTTGGGTGGCAGTGGTGGGGTGGCACTGGTTGGGAGGGGTGGCACTGGTGGGTTGTCATTGGTTGGGTGGCACTGGTTGGGATGGGTGGCACTGGTTGGGTTGGGTGGCACTGGTGAGGTGGCACTGGTGGGGTGGCACTGGTTGGGATGGGTGGCACTGGTCACACGGGGATGTCCTGACCGTGTCCCCCCGCCAGGCCCCGAGGCCGCGCAGGGCGGGGACCGGGACCGGGACAGGGACAGGGAGGAGCGGCCCCCGGAGCTGCCCCTGCTGAGCGAGCAGCTGAGCCTGGACGAGCTGTGGGACATGCTGGGAGAGTGCCTCAAGGAGCTCGAGGAGTCCCACGACCAGCACGCCGTGCTCGGTGCGTCACCCCAAATCCTGGGGGCCCCAAATCCTGGGGAGGGACCCCAAAACCACAGGGGTGACCCTAAATCCTCATGAGAGGGGGCTGGAACCTCTGTTCCAGACTGTTCTCCCCCCATCAAGGGGTGTTCCCACCTCCACCCCATAGCATTCCCCCCATCCTTGGATATCCCCCCAGTTCTGGGATGTTCCCTTCCCCTATTCCAGTGTGTCCCCCTCCCCATCCCAGGGTGTTCCCCTCCACCTCCATACCATTTTGTCCCCCTGTTCCATTCCCACCCCGCTCACCCTGCACTGTCCTCGTCCCACACCACCCCACTTACCCACACTGTCCCTGTCCCCCACCCCACTGACCCCACAGTCTCTTGTCCCATGCCCCCTGCTGACTTTGTGCTGTCCTCTTGCCCCATGCTGCCCGCTGACCCCACTCTGTCCCCATGCTGTCCCCCTGCCCCACACCACTCGCTGACCTCACCCTGACCCCGTGCTGTCCCCGTGCTGTCCCTGTGCTGTCCCCCTGCCCCACACCGCCCACTGTCCCCATGCTGTCCCCCTGCCCCACGCTGCCCGCTGTCCCCACGCTGTCCCCGTGCTGTCCCCGTGCCCCACGCCGTCGCTGACCCCTGTCCCTCAGTGCTGCAGCCGGCCGTCGAGGCGTTTTTCCTGGTGCACGCCACGGAGCGCGAGAGCCGCCCGCCGGTGCGGGACACGCGGGAGAGCCAGCTGGCACACATCAAGGACGAGCCACCGCCGCTGTCCCCCGCGCCCCTCACCCCCGCCACCCCCTCCGCCCTGGACCCCTTCTTCTCGCGGGAGCCCTCGGCCATGCACATCTCGGCCAGCCTGCCCCCGGACACGCAGAAATTCCTGCGCTTCGCCGGTGAGCCGGGGCACCACGGGGCACCGGGGATTGGCAAAGCGGGGAAAGGCTTTGGGAATGTGGGGACGGGGTTTGGAAGGGTCAAGGAAGGGTTTTAGCGGGGCTGAAGGCAGCTTGGAGGGTGTTTAGGGGCTTTGGGGGCAGTTTTGGGGGAGTTTAGGATGTGGGGAATGGCATTGGGATGTGAGGAGGTGCTTTTGGGGGCTGAAGGCAGCTTGGAGGGTGTTTGGGGGGCCACCGGAGGGGGGTTTGGGGATTGGGAAAGTGGGGAAGGGGTTAGGAAGGGTTTTGAGGGGGGTGGAGGCAGCTTGGAGGGTGTTTGGGGGAGCTTAGGGTGTGGGGAAGGGGATTGGGACTGTGAGGAGGGAGTTTGGGGGATTTGAGAGGGGTTTTGGGGACGTTGGGAAGCGGTTTGGGGGAACCCCAAGGCTTCGGGAGGATGAATTTGGGGGAACCCCAAGTCTTCGGAAAGGGGGAATTTGGGGGAACCCCAAAGCTTTGGGGAGGGAAAATTCGGGGGATTTTTGGGCTCCTCAAGTCTTTGGCAAGGGGCAATTCGGGGAGGGTGAATTTGGGGGATTTTTGACCCCCTCAACACTTTGAGGTCCATGCAAGCCAAGAACGGGGCCACCAACGGCTCATTCCGGGACCACAACCGTAGGGCATTCCACAAGGGGGGTTCCCCTACTTGGGGACACCCCCAAACCCCTTTTCCCTCCCCCCAGAGACCCACCGGACGGTGCTGAACCAGATCCTGCGGCAGTCCACCACGCACCTGGCCGACGGCCCCTTCGCCGTGCTGGTCGATTACATCCGCGTGCTGGACTTCGACGTCAAGCGCAAGTGCGTGGCCTGGGGGGAGGGTCCCAGGAGGGGGGTCCCGGGGGTCCCACAGCCCCTGACACCCCTTTTTTTGCCCTGGCCAGGTATTTCAGGCAGGAGCTGGAGCGCCTGGACGAGGGGCTGCGCAAGGAGGACATGGCCGTGCACGTCCGGCGCGACCACGTCTTCGAGGATTCGTACCGGGAGCTGCACCGCAAATCCCCCGAGGAGATGAAGAACCGCCTGTGAGAACCCCGGAGACACCCCAAAATACCTCCTGGGAACCCCAAAATACCCCCTGGGCACCTCAAAATGTCCTCTGGGAACCTCAAAATATCCCCTGGGCACCCCAGAATATCCCCTGGACACCCAAAATATCCCTTGGGACACTCAAAATTCACTTGGGATACCCAAAACACCCCTTGGGATACCTGAAACACCCCCAGGACACCCAGAGCACCTCTCCAGCCCTACAAACGCCCTCTAAACACGCACAGACCCCCCCCACAAACACCCCCTGACCCACCCAAAACGCCCTCCACCCTCCTCCCATGCCTCCAAACCCCCCAATTCCCCCCAAAACCACCTCCAAACCCCCCAGTTGCCCCCAAAACCACCTCCAAACACCCCAATTCCCCCCAAAACCACCTCCAAATGCCCCAATTCCCCCCAAAACCAACCCCAAATGCCCCAATTCCCCCCAAAACCACCTCCAAACCCCCCAGTTGCCCCCAAAACCACCTCCAAACGCCCCAATTCCCCTCAAAACCACCTCCAAACCCCCCAGTTGCCCCCCAAGTCTCCCCAAAAACACCTCCAAACGCCCCAATTCCCCCCAAAACCACCTCCACCCTCCCCAGACCCTCTCTCCCACCCCCACTAACCCCCGTGGCCCCTCAGGTACATCGTGTTCGAGGGCGAGGAGGGCCAGGACGCCGGGGGGCTGCTGCGGGAGTGGTACATGATCATCTCCCGCGAGATGTTCAACCCCATGTACGCCCTGTTCCGCACCTCGCCCGGCGACCGCGTCACCTACACCATCAACCCCTCGTCCCACTGCAACCCCAACCACCTGAGCTACTTCAAGTTCGTGGGCAGGATCGTGGCCAAAGCCGTCTACGACAACCGGCTGCTGGAGTGCTACTTCACCCGCTCCTTCTACAAACACATCCTGGGCAAGTCCGTGCGGTAAGGGGCGAGCCACGGCGGCCAGGGGGGCTGGGAGACTCGGAGGGGGTGGGTGGAGGGGTGTTTGTGGGGTGTGGGAGCTGTTTATGGGGTGCTGGAGCCCTTCCAGGGGTGTGGGAGTGCATTTATGGGGTGTGGGAGTGTATTTGTGGGGGTGGGAGTGTGTTTATGGGGTGCTGGAGTAATTTATAGGGTGCTGGAGCCCCTCAGAGAGGGGTTGGGAGTGTGTTTGTGGGGTGTGGGAGCTGTTTATGGGGTGCTGGAGCCCCTCAGAGGGGGCTGGGACTGCATTTGTGGGGGATGGGAGTGTATTTGTGGGGTGTGGGAGTGTTTTTGTGGGGCTGGGAGCTGTTTATGGGGTGCTGGAGCCCCTCAGAGGGGTGTGGGACTGCGTTTGTGGGGTGGGAGTGTCTTTGTGGGGTGCTGGAGCTGCTCAGAGCGGGGTAGGATTGCATTTATGGGGTGTGGGAGTGTGTTTGTGGGGGTGGGACTGCGTTTATGGGGTGCTGGAGTTAGTTGTAGGGTGCTGGACACCCTTCAAAATCATTTGGAGTCATTTATGGGGTGCTGGATACCCGTAGAGGGCTGTGGGATGACATTTATGGAGTGCTGGATTCCCTTGGAGAAAATCTGAGCCATTTATGGGGTGCTGGACCCCCTCAGAGGGATGTGAGACTGCATTTATGGGGTTCTGGAGCCCTGGTAGGGTCTGACCCTGTTTTTTTGGGCTCTCCAGCAGGGTATGACCCCATTTTTGGGGCTCCTGGCAGAGTCTGACCCTGTTTTGGGGCTCCCCGTGGTTTCTGACCCCATTTTTGGGGTGCTGCCCCCCGTTTTTGGCCCCCCAGGTACACGGACATGGAGAGCGAGGACTATCACTTCTACCAGGGCCTCGTGTACCTGCTGGAGAACGACGTCTCCACGCTGGGCTACGACCTCACCTTCAGCACCGAGGTGGGGACCCCCAGGACCCCCAAAACCAGCACTGGGACCCCCAGGACCCCCAAAACCAGCACCGGGGCCCCCCTGGGACACCCAAAACCAGTACTGGGACCCCAAAACCAGCACTGGGACCCCCAGGACCCCCAAAACCAGCACCAGGATTCCCCTGGGACACCCAAAACCAGCACCAGGACCCCCACAACCAGCACCAGGACCCTAAAACCAGCACTGGAACCCCCACAGGACCCCCAGAATCAGCAGCAGGACCCCCTCCCCCCAGTAACTCCTGAGGGCACTAGGACCCCCCTGGGACCCACCCAAAACCAGCAGCAGGACCTCCCTGGGACCCCCTGAGAGCACCAAGACCCCCCCTGGGATCCCCAGAAGAGCACCAAGACATGTCCAGGACCACAGGGGTGTGCAAGGTTCAGGGATGTCCCCCTTGTGTCCCCACACCCCACTGACCCCCCGTGGCCCCCCAGGTGCAGGAATTTGGGGTGCTTGGGGTTCGGAAATGTGGAAATTTGGGTTGTTTGAGGCTCAGGGATGTCCCCACACCCTGCTGACCCCTCTGTGACTCCCCCGTGCCGCCCCGGGTGCTGGAATTCGGGGTGTTCAAGGCTCAGGGATGTCCCCCCCCCCATGTCCCCACACCCTAGTGACCCCCCCGTGCCCCTCCAGGTGCAGGAATTTGGGGTGTGTGAGGTGCGGGACCTGAAGCCCAACGGGGCCAACGTGCTGGTGACGGAGGAGAACAAGAAGGAGTACGTGCACCTCGTGTGCCAGATGCGCATGACCGGTGAGCATCGGGGCCGGGGGGGCTCCGGGGGTGCTCCCAGGACCCCCCTGACCCCCCCCAAAATCCCGCAGGCGCCATCCGGAAGCAGCTGGCGGCGTTCCTGGAAGGGTTCTACGAGATCATCCCCAAGCGCCTCATCTCCATCTTCACGGAGCAGGAGCTGGAGCTGCTCATCTCGGGGCTGCCCACCATCGACATCGACGACCTCAAGGCCAACACCGAGTACCACAAGTACCAGGGCAACTCCATCCAGGTGGGGCTGGCACCTGGGTGGGTCCTGGGGGCATTTCAGGGGGTTCTGGGGGAATTTCTGGAGATTCTGGGGCGATTTCAGGGGGTTCTGGGGGGATTCTGGGTACCAGTACAACTCCATCCAGGTGGGGCTGGCACCTGGGGAGGTCTGGGGGCATTTCAGGGGGGATTTCAGGGGCTTCTGGGGGGATTTCAGGGGGTTCTGGGGGGGGATTCTGGGTGCCAGGGCAACTCCATCCAGGTGGGGCTGGCACCTGGGGAGGTCCTGGGTTGATTTCAGGGGATTCCAGGATTCTGGGGTGATTCTGTGGGGTTCTGGGGGGATCCAGGCAGTTCCAGAGGGATTCTGTGGGGTTCCAGGGTGTTCTGGGGGGATCCACTGGGTTCTTGGAGGGGATCCTGGGGGGATTCCAGGGGGTCCCAGTGGCTGACCATCCCTGTCCCTGTCCCCGTGCCCAGATCCAGTGGTTCTGGCGCGCCCTGCGCTCCTTCGACCAGGCCGACCGCGCCAAGTTCCTGCAGTTTGTGACGGGCACGTCCAAGGTGCCCCTGCAGGGATTCGCCGCCCTCGAGGGCATGAACGGCATCCAGAAATTCCAGATCCACCGCGACGACCGCTCCACCGACCGGCTGCCCTCGGCCCACACCTGGTGAGGGACACGGGGGGAACATGGGGGGACATGGGGGGGACATGGGGGGGACATGGGGACACCAAGCACTGCCGTGGGTTCACACCTGGTGAGGGACATGGGGGGACACAGGGGGATATGGGGACACTGACCGGCTGCCCTCGGCCCACACCTGCTGAGGGACATGGGGGGGACATGGGGGGACACGGGGGGGACACGGGGACACCGAGCACTGCCCTGGGCTCACACCTGGCAAGGGACACGGGGACATGGGAACACCGAGCACTGCCCTGGGATCACGCCTGCTGAGGGACATGGGGGGACACGGGGGGACATAGAGGGGACACAGGGACATGGGGGGGACATGGGGACACGGGGGAAGCACAGTGGGAGGACATGGGGACACCGACCAGTTGCCCTCGGCCCACACCTGGTGAGGGACACGGGGACAGGGACGTGAGGTGACACTGGGCACCGTGCTGTCCCCCAGCACACAGCTGGTCTGGGGACATGGGGACACAGGGACGGGAGGACAGAGGGACACGGGGGGACAATGCCCACCAGACCTGGCACACACCTGGCGAGGAGACACAGGGACACAGGGACAGGAGGATGTGAGGGGACACTGAGCACACACCTGGAATGGGGGACACAGGAGGGGACATGGGGGGGACACTGAGCACCTGCCCCGGTACACACCTGGTGAGGGCACAGGGGGGTACATTGGGGACACGCGGCCTCCACTGCCCACACCTGGGACAGGGGGACATGAAAGGGTGGCAGGGACACCAGGAGGACGTGGGGACACACAGGTGAGGTGGCACTGGGGTCAGGTGAGGACCCTGGCCGGGGACACACCCGAGGAGCAGGACTGGGGGGTGGGATGGTGCCACCAGCTCGGCGCAGGGGGACAAAGCTGGGACAGGGACATGAGGACAGCGGGACGTGGGCAGGGTGGCACTGGGGACAGTGTCTCTCGGGGAGGTGACAGTGACACGGGTGTGTCCCCAGCTTCAACCAGCTGGACCTGCCGGCCTACGAGAGCTACGAGAAGCTGCGGCACATGCTGCTGCTGGCCATCCAGGAGTGCTCCGAGGGCTTCGGGCTGGCCTAGGGGGGCTGCGCCGGACCCCCGCTGGGGCTCTATAAATATATATATATTTTTTGGTTCCATTGGCTTTTTTTGGTTTGTTTTGGTTTTTGTTTTTTTTTTTTTTTTTCGGGGTTTATTTTTTTTTTTTTCCCTCCGGTCCCGGTTTGGGGGGGGGGGTTTTGCTCTGTTGGAGGGTTGGGGTTCCTTCCTTCCCCCCCTCACCCCCTTCCCCCGTGTTGGGGGCTGGGGGGGGGCGGGGATGGTGAAAGGGGGGAGCCCCTGAAATTATAAATAAGAAGTTCAGCCCCTCCCCCCACCCCAAAACTGAGAGAAAAAGTTTAAAAAAAAAAAAAGGAATAAAAAAATGCACTCTTGGTAAGGGCAGTCCCGGTCGTTCTTGGGGGGGAGGGGTGGGCTTGGCCGCCATCTTGGGTGTGGCGGGCTGATGGTCGCGCGGGGCCGCCATGTTGGATGTGGCCCTAAAAGCGGCTTCTGCTGCTGTCCGCCAGCTTGAGCGTGGCCGTGTCGCTGTCGCCGCCATGTCGAGTGTGGCTCCTTGGCCACACAGGGGAGGGACGGGAAACGCTATGTTGGGTGTGGCCTTGGGGGGGGGGGTGTGTGGATGTTGCCCAATGGAGGCCGCCATCTTGGATGTTGTATTGGCGCGGGGGGCGCCATCTTGAGCGTGGCTGGTGGCCGCCATGTTGTTCGTAGCGATGGCGGGACGCTGCCGCCGCGATGTGGCGCCTTTTCGCCGCGCCGGAAGCGGCGTCACTTCCGCTGCGCCAGGGATCCCCGGCGGCGTGGGAGCCGCAGCCATGACCCGGTCCCGTGAGTTCAGGGAGGCGCCGGGAGGGCTCGGGGGGCTCGGGGGACCCCCCCGCACTCACCCCGCCCCTCCCTGCAGGACGACAGGTGGAGGCGTCCCGCAAGAAGCGCGTCCAGGTGAGCCCCAGCCCGGCCCGGGGGAGGGAGGGAGGGAACCGGGCGGGTTTGGGGGTGCAGCCCTTGTGACCCCCCCACCCCTCGGGGTGTCCCCGTGTCACCCCCGCGCTGTCCCCAGGCCCGGCGCGCGCGTGTCGGGGTCAGGAAGGAGCTGGGGGTGCCGCGGCTCGGCCGCTTCGCCGCCTTCGCGCAGCAGCAGCAGAGCAAGACCCGGCAGAGACGGGTAAAGAATCCCGGGGGGCATTTTGGGGGTGACCCCGCGGGGGAAGTTCGGGGTTGTCCTCCAGACGTGACCCCGGGAGGGATTCTGGAGCCCCCCCGCGGTGTTTTGGGGTGTTCCTGGCAGATCTGGGCGCAGGAGGATTTTGGAGCGTTCCTCCCATTGTGACCCCGGCGGGGCACTTTGGGGTCACCGCTCAAGTACAAACTCGGGGGGGCTGTTTGGGGTCACCCCCCGCCCCGTCTGACCCCGGGGGGTTCGGGGTGTGACCCCGGGGGGTTCGGGGTGTGACCCCTCGGTGTCCCACAGGCCCTGGAGGGGCAGCAGCGCTCACACCTGGCCGTGCACCTGGCGGACGCTCTGCAGCGACAGCAGCGCTTCCAGAGCCAGGTGGGGCTGGGGACACCCGGGGGGGGCCCTAAATAGGGGGGGGTCTCCCTAAAGAGGGGGGGGGTCTCCCTAAAGAGTGGGGGGGCTTCCCAAGCAGGGGGCTCCCCTGAGAGGGAGGGGCTCCCCCTGGAAGAGAAGGGGGGGCTCTTCTCCAGGACAGGGGGCTCCCCAGAGGACAGGGGGGTTCCCCCACAGCGGGGATTCCCCCCAGAACTCGGGGGGGCTCCCCGGGGGTGCCCCCCACGGCTGTAACACAGGTGCCCCCAGGAGAAGGAAGAGGAGGAGGAGGAGGAGCCCCCCCAGCCCCCCCAGGACGAGGCGTCGCTGCGCCAGTTCGGGCGGGAGCTGCGCAAGGTCAGTGCCGGGGGGCTGGGGGGGATTTTTGGGGGGTCTTTCCCCCGGCTGAACCCCGATCCTGGCAGGTGCTGGCGGCGTCTGACGTGGTGCTGGAGGTGCTGGACGCCCGCGACCCCCAGGGCTGCCGCAGCCCCCGGCTCGAGGGGGCCCTGCGGCCCCAGCAGCGCCTCGTGCTCGTCCTCAACAAGATCGGTGAGCGAGGGCTGCATCTGGGGGAGGGGTCCCAGCCTGGATTTGGGGGTTCTCCTGTCCCCGCGGCCCTGGGGACACCCCTGTGTGTCCCCCCCACCCAGACCTGGTGCCGCGGGACGTGGTGGCCGCGTGGCTGAAGCACCTGCGGGCCGAGTTCCCCACCGTGGCCTTCAAGGCGTGCACGCAGCAGCAGAGCCGAAATCTGGTGGGTGCTGGGGGAGGGGAGGGGGGGGGCGGCTCAGGTGAGGGGGTGCCCCTGACCCCCCCCACCCCCCCACCCCCCCCGTGCCTCCACAGAAGCAGATCCGGGTGCCGGTGGCCACAGCCTCCGAGGAGGTGCTGGCCATGGGGGCCTGCGTGGGGGCCGAGAGCCTCCTGAACATCCTGAGCAACTACGGCCGCTGCGGGGAGGGCAGGAGCTCCATCACCGTGGGGGTCGTGGGTGAGGGGCTGGGGGGCACGGGGGGGGCTGGGGGTTGAGTGGGGGGCTCTGAAATGGGGGCTGGGGGGGACATGGGGGGCTGTGAAAGGGGGGCTGGAGTGTGAGGGGGGATTTTGGGGGGTTGGGGTTGAGTGAGGGCTGTGAAATAGGAGGGGTGGTGAGTGGGGTGTGGGCGCTTTGGGGGGGGCAGTTGGGGGTTGGGGGGCTGGGTTTTGGGCCCCCCCAACCTTAACCCCTTCCCCAGGGTACCCAAACGTGGGCAAGAGCAGCCTCATCAACAGCCTCAAGCGCAGCCGCGCCTGCGGGGTCGGGGCCACGCCCGGGGTCACCAGGTGAGCCCACCTGGGGGGAGGTGGGGTCACCTGCACGGGGTGGGGGGGCTGTGGGTGGAGCCTGCATTGATTCTGTCCAAGTGTATGGGTGTGGCAGAGACCCCGCCCAGGTGTGGTGGGTGTGGCACTCAGACCCCGCCCCCAGGTGCCTGCAGGCCGTGCAGCTGGACCGGCACATCCGGCTCCTGGACTGTCCGGGCGTGGTGCTGGACTCGGGGGACCCCCCGGCCACCGCCCCCCTGAGGGGGGCCCTGGCCCCCCAGCGCCTGCGGGACCCCCTGACCCCGGCCTGCGCCATCCTGCGCCGCTGCCCCCCCCAGCAGGTGCGTGGGGACCCCCCTGGGGGGGCTGAGGATGCATATGGGGTGGGGTGGGGGGGGGCTCCATCCCAATGGCAACGTTCCCAATTTGGGGGGCACCCCAATTTTTCCAGCTCAGCCATTTGGGGGATTCAGTGACACCCAAAATCCAGATTAAGGGGGGGCTCGACACTGGGGGAGGGGAGGTTATTTCAGGGGGACCCTCCCCCACTTTGGGCATTTTCAGCCCATTTTGGCCTCAGAGAGGGGGGCAGGGTGACAGCCCCCTGCGTGTCCATCCCCGCCAAGCCCCTCTGTGTGCCCCCCACAGCTGAGCGAGGTCTATGGGGTCCCCCCCTGCAGCGACCCCCTGCAGTTCCTGGCCCACCTGGCCCGGCGGCAGGGCCGGCTGCGCCCGGGGGGGCTGCCGGACGCCCACGCCGCCGCCGTGGCCCTGCTGCGCGACTGGACCGGGTGCGTGAGGGACGGGGGCGCTTTGGGGGGCTGTCCCCACGCTCTGACTCCATTCCTGGGGGGCTCAGAGGGTTTTTTTCACCCTGATTCCCTTTTTCTGTGGGTGGAGGGGGTCTTCCCACACTCTCACCCCATTCTGGGCAGGGCTGGGGAGGGTCCCCCTGCACCCTGACCCCATTTTGAGGGCAGGAGGGGTCTTTCCACACCACGTAACCCCATTTTTTTGGGGGGTTACAAAGTTTCCATATGCCCTGACCCAATTTCTGGGGACAGGAGAGTTTTTCCACACTTTCTGAGCCCCTTGTTGTGAACAAAGGGGTCTTTTCAAACCCTAGGACCCCTTTTTGGGGGGCTGTGGGGTCTCCCACACACCTTGACTCCCCTTTTTCAGGCTTCAGAGCTGTTTTTTTCATACCCTGCGATTCCCTTTTTGGGGACTGGAAGCATCTTTCTACCCCCGTTACCCCATTTGGGAAGGGCTGCAGGGTCCCCCCACACCCTGAGCCCTGTTTTTTTGGGACAGGAGGGGTCTCCCCACAGCCTGACCCCCCCTTTTTCCACAGCGGGAAGATCTCGTACTACACCCACCCCCCCAAATCACAGGGGGTGCAGCTCGAAGCCCAAATCCTGCCGGCGCTGGGGCCGGCGCTGGACCTGGAGGCTCTGGAACGGGGCGATGCCGAGGCCCTGGCAGGTGAGCAGCGCCTGATCCCCGCTCCCTTCCCCCCTCGGGGTCCCCCCAAAACTCACCTGCCCCCCCCACAGCTGTCCCAGTGACGGTGACGGGGCTGGGGCTGTCCCCGGAGGAGGAAGGGGAAGGAGAAGCCATGGAGGACGACAGCGGTGACCTGAAGGTGGGAAGGGATTTGCTGAGCTTGGGGGGGGGGGATTTTTGGGGGGCAGTGGGTTAATATTTGACCCCCCCCCAGCTCGGCACGATGACGGTGGAGCTGAAGCCCCGGGTGAAGTCGGGGGGCACTGGGGGGGAGTCGCTGCCCCGAGCCCCCCGTCTGGAGGAGGTGGCTGCGCTCCCCCCTCTATTCCAGGGCCAGGGGCTGCAGGCAGCTGGAAAAAGGAGGAAAAAGCTGCAAAAAAGAGCAGGTGAGTGAAGACACCCCCTTTTCCTGACCCCTCCCAGACCTCCCTGACCCCCTCCCTTCAAATTCCTGATCGCCCCCATCCCGCAGGGAAAATCGCCACGAAGCTCTCGGAGACGCTGGAGGCGGCCATGCAGTTCTGAGGCAGCCACAAATTAAATTTGGGAAAAAAAAAAAAAAAACATTTAAAAAACACTGTTTAATTGATTTAGCTTCTAGCCAGGGGCAGGTACCAGGACAATGGGGCGTGGCCTAGCCAGGAATGGGCGGGGCCGCACAAGTTAGGGCTCTCTTAAAGGGGCAGGGCCAAAAAAATTAATCCCACCCCCCCCGGAACCTCCAAACCATCCCCGAGACCCCTCCCCAAACGCTTCAGAGATCCCCCAAACCCTCCAGAGCTCCCCACAGGATTTGAGACCCTTCCCCAAAAACCTTCCCAGTCCCCACCCCCTGTCCTGGCCCCACCCCTTTATTTTGGGGGTCCCCATTTCTCAGGGGCACCCCTGAGGCCCCACTGTGGGTCCCAACCCCCATTTCGGGCTGGATTTTCCCATTTTTGGGGTCTTGGTTACCCCTTCAACAGGCCCAGGACCCCCTCCTTGAGCCCTCAAATTTAACCCCCTTCATTTTGGGGTGTCATGGACCCCTCTTTGGGCTCCCCTGCCCCCCAATATTCCTCTCGGAGCCCAAGTCCTCCCCCCTGTTTTGGGGCACTCCCAGGGGTCTGCAATGCTTCCAAATCAAACACTCAGACCCCCCAAAAACAGAGACAAAGGCAAGGACACAAATGCAGTTCATTTATTCAGTGTTTGGGGTGGGGGAGACCCCGATATGCCCAGAAAACCCCAAAAGAAAAACCCCAAAATGGAATCAAGGACAGAAGAACCACCCCCCCCCCAAAAAAAAAAAGGACTTTGGGGTGAAAGAAGCAGGATGAGAACCTAAAAATGAGTGAAGGGAGTTGAGTGTGGGACCCCACCCAGAATGAGGGGGTGCAAGGCTGGTGGGGGAGGGGGATCAGTGCGGGTTTGGGGTGCAGGGGGGGTCAATGCAGGTTTGGGGGGCTGGGTGCAGGTTTGGGGTGCAGGGGGTCACTCGGGGCTGTAGGGGAAGCTGAGCAGGACCCCCTCGTGGGCTCCCACCGTGAGCTCCTCCAGCAGCAGCTGCTGCTCCCCGGGCGCCCTCGGGGCCGTGCTGTAGCTCAGGGTGGCCGAGGGGGGCAGGGGGGGTTCCCGGGGGTCCCTGGGCTCCCTCCTGCCCGAGAAGGGTTTCAGGGGGGTGCTGTCGGGGTTCAGCACCAGCAGGAAGCGCTCGCTCTGGTCCCAGCGCCGCAGCACGGCCACGGCCGGGCCCGCGGGCACCACCGACGCCTCCCCCAGCAGCAGCGAGCGCTCGTGGGCCCGCAGCGCGGCCAGCGTCGTGCACAGCTCCAGCTCGGGGGGCTGCAATTGAGGAGGGGGCTGGGGTCACTGGGGGCTGGGCTTCCCCCAAATGCAGCCCCAGGGGAGGGAATGAGGCGCTGGCCCTTTAAGGAGGCAGCGGGTGGCATTACCCTTTTAAGGGACCATTGCCCTTTTAAGGGGGGTGTTGCCCTTTTAAGAACACGTAGCGCTGCCACTTTGTGGGGCCCCACCTTAACGCGCCACACAAACATGGGCGTGGCCAAAGAAACCACGCCCCAGCAGCCATAAATGGACATTAAGTCCCGCCCCCATGGGAGGAGCGAGACTAAGCCGCACCCCTTTAGAACAAGCCATGCCCCCAACAAAGCACCACCCACAAGTATTGTCAATCAAACTCCAAGCCCCGCCCACCTCGGAGCCGTTCCCGGCTGTTTTCGGCGCCTCGATGGATTCCCACGGCATCGGCAGCAACTGCGGCAAAAAACGGCGAAATTGGGGCAAAAAACGGCGAAATTGGCGTCAGGGGGTCACCCCAACCCCCCCGCTGCACCCCTAAAAACCCCAAATCCCTCCCCAGAACCCCCAGAGCATCACCACGGCCCCCAGAGCTTCCCTGCAGTACCCCAAAAACCCTCCCTGAAACCCCCCCAAATCCTCCCCCGAACCCCCCCCGGTACCTGTTGGCTTTTGGGGAGTCGCTGCAGCCCCAGCTCGTCGCCGTAGCTCAGCACGGGGGTCCCGGGGAGCCCCCAGAGCAGCAGCAGCTGCTGCAGCCTCAGGCTGGGGCTCACCCAGGCCTCCCAGGGGGACCCCACCTGTGGGACAGGCACCCGTCACCCCCCCGCACCCCAAAATCGGTGGGGGGACCCCAAAAGATGGGAGGGGGCAGCAGGAGCAGGAAGGCGGCGTTGGGGGTGGGAATTTGGGGGTCCCAGGAATGTTTGGGGGAGGGTTTGGGGGTCCTGAAGGGGGTGGGGGCAGTTGAAGGTCTGAAAGGTTCAGGATTGGGGTCCCAGGGAGGCTTGGGGGTGCAGGAGGGTCCCACAGGGGGAATTTGGGGGTTCCAGGGGCTCAGGATTGGGGGGGATTTGAGGGGTCCCAGGGAGGGGGGGAAGGACTTGGGGCTCCTGAAAGGATTTTGGGGGTTCCCAAGGCGGTTTTGAGGCTGCTGAAGTGATTTCGGGCGGGGGGTCCCAGGGACGTTTTGAAGTCCAATTTGGGAAGCCCAGAGGAAGGGGGAATTTGGGGCTCCTCAAGGGAGATTTTGGGGGGTCCCAGGGAGGTTTTGGCGCTCCTGAAACGATTTTAGGGGGTCCCGAGAAGGTTTTGGGGTTCCTGAAGAGATTTGAGGGGTCTCAGGGAGGTTTTGGGGTGCAGCACTCACGCTCCAGCCCAGCCCCACGGAGGAGGTGAAGTTGGAGCTGAGGAAGTTGAGGAGGTTCCTCAGGGCCCCCTCGAGGGACTCGGAGTCGCCTTTGGGCTCCAGGGGCTGCAGGAAGGGCCCCAGGAGCAGCTGCGGCCCCCCCGGCCCCCGGAGCACCTTCCAGGGGTCCGGCTGGCGCGTGCCCCCCACCAGCACCCTAAAAACAGACAACCCCAAAAACGGGGGGAAGATGGGTCAGGGGAGCACCTCAAAAATGGAGGGGAGGGAAAGTCAGGTGAGCACCCCAAAAATAATCAAAGATCATAGGAGCAACCAAAAAATGAGGAGAAAAAAAGTATGGGGAGCACCCGAAAAATGGGGGGGGAAAGGTCAGGGGAGCACCCCAAAAATGGGGGGGGGGGGGAAGCTTAGGGGAGCACCCCCAGCATCCCAAAGTAGAGAAAAGGAGCCCAAAGTGGAGGGT